>NC_069130.1:17841154-17876154 GCF_026914265.1 Mya arenaria | reverse complement strand
AGATTACTTAACATTTAACTACGCTGCAAGTAGATCGCGTCGTGATTCCAATTTAGAAGAGACATTTCAATTAATTAATACTATTATTTCTAATTTTGCGAACTAATAATGATGAACAAGCCTACATCCGAGGTTGTTTTTTTATGGAAAATGGCCGAGGTGTTCCGAATGGGCAGAATAATGCAACCAAAACAACTTAGGGTAAAGAACCCTTTCATTACTCTTTATTTCAACCCCTACGCATAGGTGTCCAAGCTTATTTATACTCGCACTCGGGTTTTGCCCATTCGGCGACGGCTCCGATAAAATTGTTAGTCATTTTATGTTTTTGCACAGGCAGAATGTAACCTGGTTAGAGCTACCTTGGTTCTTTAATGTGCACCAATATATAGCACTGTCATACAGGACCCCCATTTAACGTCCCTGCCAAAAGACTAGTAGTATTCGGTTTACTAGTGCGAACCTCCGAACCCTGGACGTTCAATTGCATTACCACTAGCCCTAGCCCCCCCCCCCCCCCCCCACACACACACAGCGTTGCTTGTTATTACTTCTATTACACAAGCGCTTTACCCAGAACAACAAAATCCCTTATTTGGTCAGGCAATACCTCTTATTAGCCAATAGCTATAGGTTTTGATATTTGCAAAATGTCTGGGCTGAGGAAAAAAGACACGAAAACACAAGCGAAGAATTGTAACCAAAATTCTCACGATTTGCATACATAATCTGTTCCTCAACTTAAAATATAATATCGACACCTCAGAGCAAGATATATAAATAGAAACAGGTATTGAATTCTTATATAAACATTTTTTTGCAAAAATGCAAATGTTTTTTTTTTTTTGCAACTATAGAAATACTCCAGAAATTTTGAAATAACTCATTGTGGGATAGCAATGTTGAAATATTACACCCAATATGCTATTACCGGTATTTCAAATGTCAAACACAAGAGTTTTCATAGACATTAATTAACCATATGATTATTGCTCAGCCAGACGGACAAATGGGTGGCCTATCGACCCAAAATCCGGAGAGCCCAGACTTGTATTAATGGCAGTGGGTCAATAGTTTACTGGGACACCCAACTCGCATGTCATGATTTTTACAGCTGTTTTTTTATATCATTTTGTTCGTCCCCACATTTGAATAGAGGTTTAATTGATGGTTATGAATTCCTTTTCATTGATTGTTATTTTTCGAGTACCAATGATACGTTTTCATGTTTTTCGACAGGTAATCATTTCAATGGGGTGGGTTTTTCACTTCTCCAAAATCTCACAAAATGCCTCATTCAGTTTAGGTAGACGTCAATGATACGTTTTCATGTTTTTCGACAGGTAATGTTTTGAATAGAATGATTTTTTTTACCCCTCCAAATCTCGCAAAATGTATCATTCAGTGTAAGTAGACGTTTTTGGGGGTGAAACGTCTGGCCTTCCCTCTTTGATCAGCCAAGTGCATACAGAAATGTCTATTTTTCAGTTTTTCATATTTTTGTCCGCCTTTGTCGCAAATCTGTCCAGTCAGCATTAATGCCACATTCTCTCTCAATGATTGAAATCTATTTATATTTCAGTTAAAAAACAAAATCAGACCCAAGTAGACTCGTGTTCCAGTGAATTCATGTTTAACTAACCTTTTCCAAGGTGGTAATTCCATCATTTTGATGAGTGTGTGGTATTTGTGTGTGTCTGTATTTATGTATATGGTGCTTCTCGTCTGTATCTCTAGTTCATTTTCGTTTGCCCCCTTGCCTTGTGCCTCTATACTAGTTTTGGTAATCGGTTGCAATTTTACTATCGATGATCGGTTCCACTCAAGTAACCGATTAACGATAGTACAATCCCCCCCCCCCCCTTCCAGCACTTTAAACCAAAACAATTTCGGTTTGATTGAGGGGCGCAAGTCAAAAGTTTACGCTCCCTAAACTACGCCCCCTCTAACTGTGAATCTTGAATCCCCCCTGGAGACCATCACCCCATCTGTTCTCATCTTAATGGAAACCTTTCACAATCCGTTTTGTAAGCCATCCCAATATTGGTAACCTGCATCGGAATAAACAAACTGCACCTTTTAGCTCACCAGCGGTTTTAGAGGCGGGCGCATCCGGCGCGTGCCCCCTCTAAAATCGTCCAAGTTTTCTTTTTTTTCAATATGGGAGACAAAAAAGTAAAAGAAATACTCTAAAAATGCACAAATTGTAAAAAAAATATTGAGGGAAGAACCTGACCACATGCAAATACTTCATTCCATATACTTTCAGTTCTGGGGTAAGGGTGCATGTCAAAAGGTTACGCCCCCTCTAACGTCAATTCCTGAGCCGCCCCTGTAGCTCGTTTATGGAGACAACAGTAAGCCTGTATATATCATATCCTCATGGCCGTTTCCTGGTTGAATGCGTTACTAGTATCCTATTGGTAAGGCTCCGAGGCCTTCCAATACCTGCGATAGAAATATGAGCTTTTTACGACGTTGACATTGAAAAAATATTGATAAAATGACCTTGGACAATCTTAGCAATTTCAGACATTTACATCCTTGTAAACAGAGGTTCTATAACGTTGTTAAGAAACATTTTCTTGGAATGCGCTCTTAAGGTTTCAACTAATTCTTATGTTTACTATAAATTACATTTGCCCTGCACAGGGTTACTAGTGCAATGTCTCAGGAAACAGGAGCAGTTTGGTTCTTGGTAAGCTCAAAAGATTTCGAAGAAAAATCGGTGTTGTTGTTGTCGTATGCGGGGAAAACACATCTCTGTACAATTCCAAATCTCTGTACATCTCTTTTCCCAAATTGCCAGGATAAATACACACATGAAAAGCAAGGGCAATAATCCTGGATTTAATAATTGTGGAGTTACGCCCCTTGTTCGACTAAGAAAACAGATGCTCGTAGGGGTATGCTCCACTTTAAATACTGAAAATGTTTATAATTTAAAGTCACATATTTGAGCCGACTATTCAGAACTTTGTTCAAGTAAATAGCGTTGTTAACGCGATCGTTGTGAACTTTTAAATCGTTACTTTCCTAGAACCTTTACGGATTTCTTTTATCTGCTGTAGTTCTTACAGGATTTAAGCCTACTGTTTAAGCTGTACTGGTTTACATTTTAAATATGTTAGCACATCATCAAACAGTTCAAGTTTAAAAGTTAACAACGGGTTCGTTTACCACGTTGTTAACTTTAACAAAGTTCTGAACAATCGGCCCATGGTTTATTTTTTCACCTTATTCTACACTCGTAAACGGTTATTTTCAGTAATAATACTTGATTTCCCCATCAAAAACGGGCTGCTTGCAATTGTATTCAACTCGCGTGTTTTATTTACAACACACACACTCATATTCCTTGTTTAAGTAGCATAATGAAAATAGATAAACCGAGTTTACGTATAAAGCCGAAGAAGACAAGCGGAGATTTCCGCCAGTCACGTGGTGTGCATAAATAATTTCTGAAGTCATCGGGAACATATATTTACTTTGTATGCGGCCTATGCACTCATATAACAATACCAAGGTTACCATAGACATTTTCTTGCAGCTTGTGTCTTCTGTATTCGAATTATTCTTTATTTCGCTTTGAACACTTCCTTGTATGAAAACGAGGCTCATAAATATTCGGGATCGTTCGGTCAATTACGAAATCTGTATACGGAAATTACCGACTGATGAAGGTCATGAAAACGAAAGTGAAAAGGGGTAATCTATTTGGTCATAATTCGTCCGAACGAAGATTTATTCGTCACTTATATGACGGTGATCGTCTATTAAGAGTGTATTCTACCGGTTTTTCTACAAATAACGCCTAAGTTCCATTATGGCACATTTTTTTACAAGAAAAGCTGTATGGGCCTCTAAGCATGTATATGAAATAAATGCTGCTGTGGAAATATTTGAAATGATGATGATAGCACTGATTACAATAACATATAATAATGATAGGGATACCGTAAAGCTATAATTTTATTAATGGCAATGGTTGCGTGCCTTTTGCCTTTGTGTCTATTTGCAGCATGCCGGAAACCGGTTACGTCTGCTTCACGACATGCAAAATGATTTATTACAATGAATCTGTCCGCTTAATTTTTGAAATTGAATCCAAATTAATTTTTTGTTTTGTCTGTTTATTGCTAAATCAATGTTTACTCATATTAAATAAACGCCCATAATAGACGAAACCATTATTCGAGAAATAACCCAAGGTTGTCAAGATACTCTTTCAAGTTTGTTTTTTTATATATAAAAATGCACTTTTTTGTATGACGAATAAAGTGTGGCAACTGTTAAGGAGTGTTAAAACGAAGATTTTAAAGCTGGAACACTTCAGCAAATGTTGATATTTGTTAAAATATCGTCTTTGAAGACCACACTTTTCATAAGCGTTAACAACGCTAATAATTTCAGCGTTGTTGTTGCGTGATTATCACGTGATGTTATCAATGTATTGTTAAAAGGTCAACATATCTATCACACTTGTTAAAATACCGGTGGCCATGTGGTTTAGGCGTCGGTATGCTATTTTTTTTTTAAATTTCCCGGCATTGGTTCGCACCCCACTAGAGCCAAACTACTTTTTTATACTTTAACTGAATATTTTTTTTCTCCAATTTCGATTTCATAGAGTATAATAATGACCAAAAAAGTGTTTTCGGATGCATTACCATGAAAACTAATTTTTGGTTAAAAAAGATGAGCTAGTACCTTTAATGCTTTTAGTGTAAGTGTGTGTATACCACGTGATAAATTACGTCATAAATGCTACGTCGGAAGCTAACATTTTGCCTAAAATGAAGACTTAAATCAAAGATAACTTTTTTTTTTACAATACCATTTTAAATGAAACAAAGGGCAGTCTATGCCGCTTAAAGAGCCCCGCATTTGTTTTATTACCGACATTTGCCATGACAATGTCATTAGTTTCATCAAACACTTCGACAAACCTGTTTCCAAAATCACGTTTTGACAGTGCTCCGTCAGACGGCCGTATTGTGCAAAGGTTTGTCGGAATATTTAAAGAAATTAAACTTCCATTCAAACTCTGGTGAAAGACCGAAGGCAAGGCTCCGTAAGCGGCGTAGACTGCGCTTTGTTTCATTTAAAATGGTGAAGAAATAGCGAAGTTATCTGTGTTTAAAGTTGTTTTTTTCAAATCAAAATATTGCCTTCCGACGAAGCATTTATGACGCAATTTTTCACGTGGTATACACACACTGAGTGTGGTCTGCTGCAAAAGTAAATTGTACCCAAACAGCCTTTAAAGTGTGGTACAAAGGTTAAACTTGGTTAATTACTTTTTCCTTTGTTCCGCTGTTATAACATTACGTGCATTTTGACAGGTGATCGCTTGAGGTTAGTACCAAGATGTCGCAAAATAGCACAAGGATTGTCCCTTAGAACGATTTGCGGTCGCTGTGGTTTCCTGCTGTCTATATTGACATATTGCAGACGTATCGGGTGCTGGGTTCAAGCTTAGGTTTTGTGGTTTTGAAAGGAATGCGCAAAGCACAGAATCTCTGGGTAGCTTTGTGTGAGTATAGAACGATAGTCTCACATATGGAGGGAATTATCAATTTTGCGGTTACGACGAGGGCGCATGAATAAGCCGAATGTTTAAAAGTTGTAAACAACTTTGGTACAACGCTCTTTGTTTGATAAGATCAATCAATCCGAAAAGCAATTTTCTTTGTATATTAAAAACTATAAATACTAGCATATCTAATGACATAGTCGAATTCTCACAAAGAATGGACGCTAAACGATGGTTTAAAGGGACTAGACGCCAGGTGATGTCATTGCAAGAAAAAAAAAGAAAATTGTCAACAACTAAAATAAAATTGATATCGTTTTGTACAAGGCATTGAATCTTTCTAACTGAACTATCATATTGCTGACAATAGATGCATTTTTCGATTTTTTTTTCGTATTTTTCAATTTTGAAAATAGCTGGATATATCTAACACGTAAATTCCATTTAATTTAAAAAAATAACGTCGGTGTTTGTAGCTGTACTAAACACGTGACTTTCACATTCTAAACATACATACTATGAACGGGGAAACTATTATGCGCTATTTTTAAACAGGTCAACTCAGCTGAGGCAGCGACAAAGTATTATTTTAATCATGTAAAATTATGTATTATGACCCCATTCTAGTTCGTATTGATAATTCTTGGCTTGTTGTTTTGAGGAAATACTGTATTTATCGATTTAGGGACAATGTGGTGTATAGTCCCTTTCAACATGACGTACATTAACATATAACAGCTTTCATCTAAACAACCAACCAGAAATAAATCATAAGATTATAGCTTATGTTATAAATTATTTAGATCATAACCTACATTTGCATCCAATGAGAATGCCTGTCGGCCTCCAATTAGTACCATGCATATTTAGTAAGATTTGAAATTCTACAACGTCACAGACATGACGTCATAGTGAGGTTCCCAGCCTGCTGATTTGTTTTTAATAATCAAAAGCAGTTAGAACAGTAAGTCAGTTGAAATTTCGTGTTTTTTTTTCGAAAAAGTACTATTTCGTGGGTACTTAAATTCGTGAAATTTCAAAAAGAAATGGAAAATAATAAGAATCGAAACTGCGATCCTGTAATTGTCTGCAAATTTTCAGTTAAAATAACTAAGAAGGGCTCTCTCGATCTGCTGGTCTAAAATTTCAGAATTTACACAATTAGTTCTAAATATTAAACAAAAACAATGAACAAATATATATACAAACCTTTCGTATGTTATATTCCTTTATGATTTCTTAAGTGGTACAATGTAATTCACTGCGGTACATTCTTGCACTGTAAGCATTTCAAACAGGTTGCCCCAGAATATATTTATTACAGTCACTTGTACCTTATGTTGTACTGTTCTTACCTTCAAACCACCTACTTAAGCATTAAAAACGAATCATATCATTGTCTTGGAAAGTTCCGCATTTTTTGCAATTCCCACCAAAAACCTCCGTATGTTTTCGTCTGTGGTTGTATGACGTTTGTATTTCTTTATATCGGATTTATATCTGTGGTACTAGTATATAAAACATCTATACTAGAGCGTTGTTTGACGTATATGAACGTTTACACCAGCTCATTGTGTGACGTATGTGAACGTTTACACCAGCTCATTGTGTGACGTATGTGAACGTTTACACCAGCTCATTGTGTGACGTATGTGAACGTTTACACCAGCTCATTGTGTGAATATGTGAACGTTTATACCTGATCATTGTGTGACGTATGTGAAACTTTATACCGGATCATTATGCTACGTATGTAAACGTTTATACCAGACCATTGTTGACGTATGTAAACGTTTATACCAGACCATTGTGTGACGTATGTAAACGTTTATTCCAGACCATTGTGTGACGTATGTGAACGTTTATACCTGATCATTGTGTGACGTATGTGAACGTTTATACCTGATCATTGTGTGACGTATATGAACGTTTATACCAGACCATTGTGTGACGTATGTGAACGTTTATACCTGATCATTGTGTGACGTATGTGAACGTTTATACCAGATCATTGTGTGACGTATGTGAACGTTTATACCAGATCATTGTGTGACGTATGTGAACGTTTACACCGGACCATTGTGTGACGTATGTGAACGTTTACACCGGACCATTGTGTGACGTATGTGAACGTTTACACCGGACCATTGTGTGACGTATGTGAACGTTTATACTTGACCATTGTGTGACGTATGTGAACGTTTACACCGGACCATTGTGTGACGTATGTGAACGTTTATACTTGATCATTGTGTGACGTATGTGAACGTTTATACTTGATCATTGTGTGACGTATGTAAACGTTTATACTTGATCATTGTGTGACGTATGTAAACGTTTATA
This sequence comes from Mya arenaria, assembly GCF_026914265.1. NCBI lineage: Eukaryota > Metazoa > Mollusca > Bivalvia > Myida > Myidae > Mya > Mya arenaria. Next base: position 17,868,275 of record NC_069130.1, on the reverse strand, counting down.
CCAGAACATTATTCGACGTATGTTTAACGCTTATGGCAGAACAGTCTTACACATACACCAGAACATTATCGTACATATGAGAAACGATTACAACAGATCATACCCTGTAGTATGTTTAACAGAAACCTTATCAGACGTTTATAAAACGTTTACACAAAAACAAAGTATGACGTAATTTTAAACATTTATACCAGAAAATAGCCTCGTGACGTATCGCGTTTATGAAAGTATATGATAATACTGATGACGTCAAAGTCATGATAAGCTTATGTTCCATATTTAAAGAAAGTATAATTAGTAGTTTTTTACTATTTGGAAATATTATTTTGTGTACAATTAAAGCTCAACATTTCCAGAAATAAACTAATGACCGTCTAGTGTCTATATATAAATTATAATTAATATTCCTATACGTTTTTAGGTTCATTCTATAAGTTTTAGGTCGGTATCTATTTCTTGTTACTTCTATTATATACATAGTTGGTGGTGTTGGTTGTGCTGCTGTTGCTGTTAATGTTGCAGCGGCGTATACTATTACTGATTCTGGTGTCCTTTAACGGGTGTTTACAAGATATACTAACTATTTAATAATGTTTACAAATTGATAAGACAATATCTGTATATATGTGTACACTGTTCATTCAGAGCCATTAGCATAGTGGTAATACGGACAATCACGGGTAATACAGAAATTAATTTAATTGAACTATGTTTTGTAGTTTTGTTTTGTTTGATATTATAAAGCTATTGTTGCTGTTGTTAATACTCGTTTAGGGTATGTTTATAATCATACAGAGGTCACGAAACAGTTCTTGTACGGGCACGTGTACGTGTGGGTTACCTTTTGGGTGCTACGTCATCAAGGTATGTGTACTATGTACACGTTTAAAATGACACGTACAAAGCACGAGTTAATACATGTACGCGAGTATGAATGAACATACGAGTACGCGTACATGTACAAAGCACGAGAAAATGGATTTTAATGCGAGTGTTAATGAATATGCAAGTACGCTTACATGTACAAAGCACGAGTAAATGGATTTTAATGCGAGTGTTAATGAGTATACAAGTACGCTTACACGTACAAAGCACGAGTAAATGGATTTTAATGCGAGTGTTAATGAGTATACAAGTACGCTTACACGTACAAAGCACGAGTAAATGGATTTTAATGCGAGTGTTTATGAGTATACAAGTACGCTTACACGTACAAAGCACGAGTAAATGGATTTTAATGCGAGTGTTTATGAGTATACAAGTACGCTTACACGTACAAAGCACGAGTAAATGGATTTTAATGCGAGTGTTAATGAGTATACAAGTACGCTTACACGTACAAAGCACGAGCAAATTGATCGATGCGAGTATAAAAAGTATACAAGTACGCGTACATGTACGAAGCACCAGCAAATTGATCGATGCAAGTAACAATGACTATACAAGTACACGTCTTAATAGAGTTAACGACTTTAAGACTGGAACTTAAACATGTGCGTGTATATGTCGTGTTTCGCAAACTTTTCTATTTTCTACATTAGCAGACTATGTAGACCAGGCCCACTCGATTGCCTCAAAACAATTGTCAATGGACCTATTTTATATTGTTTACACTCATTTCTCGATGATGTCAATTAAAATAATGTTAAAACGACAATTCTTAATTGCCTATTTCACAGTATTTGCAAATTGAAAAATTTTAAATGCCAAATGGAATCGTGGAGAAATTTAAAATGTACCAGACTTTAAAGAGGTAGGCGAACGGTGCTGCTTTTTACGTTCTAAGTTTAGAACTGGCATTAGATAAACTTTTGGATGCTTTTAATATCACATACAGACATTAAATAACAAACAACGGTTATGTCACATTTTTCATAAGTTTCGCAAATGTTCCGTGGTGCATATGTTGGTTTTGGCATTTCTGGGATGAAAAAAAAAACACCATGAGTATTTTTTGCACATTTTAATGTTATAGATAAAGTTTGAATCTGTATCTGCCATTCTGGACCCAGCGCTTAAGCATACTGGACTTGGATAAGGACGCATGGTATTGAAAACTGGAACACGTTTGAAAAACGAAAAAAGAAAATGATAACAGAACAATTTGCGGTAAGAATAATTTATTAGTTTGATATTATTTAAAGTGACACTCTTATTCAAAATCATTACATACACATGTACAACAAACATAAATTTTGAGTGATAAACATTTAACTACTTACTAAATAATGCTTATATGGAAAATATTAATTACTGATAACAAGATTGTAACCGTGTATTTAATAGCAGAAAACGCAAAAATATCAAATAATTGGTGAGTGCTAAAAGTTTTACTGTAATCCTATATCGTCTCATAGAGTAAATATAACGTGTTTTCGGCACCTTTCTTTCAAATAAAACTCGGTATCCTTCATAAAAAACATTTATTTCTCCTCTTTAGTATATTAAAACAATTATTTTAATTGTAGTTAATCTTATTTTGGAGTATGAGTGCACCTTTAAGTACGTTTAAGTAACTGGAAATTGAATAAAATATAAAAAAGCCGCAAAGTTTAAGAGTTATTGGCGGTTATTCCCAGTTTGTTGAGTGAAAGAAGGTAGCAGCGCTGGTTTGTTTTTCTTGCATATTTATGCAAGTTCTGACAACAATTTCGTCCTTTTGGTTCTGATAATGATTATGATTATTTTTGATTTTGTTGTGCGCGAGCTGCGCAGATTTGTGAGATGTTTTCTTGTTTGAACTGTGATTTATTAACGGTCTAGCCAATGCCAGAGGCGGCTCCATGATTGGAAGTTAAAGGGGCAGGGGGGGGGGGGGGGTGTAATGTTGGCCCGTAACGTTGTCTCTGGAAATTTGGGATATACCTCCAATGTTTCTTTGGTAAATTTAGTATAAAATTGTGCATTCTAGTGTAATATACGTATAAATGAACATATTAAAACAGTCCACCAGCCGGCTGTGCCCCACCCCTCTAGGATACGCTAGTGACTGCCACAACACATTTAAAATTAACGACACGGTGTCCATTGTTAATCACAGTGACCTGTAGTTTTCTTGGAAAAACTGCCTATTTAGTTAATAGAGCTATCAGCGAAATAATGAACAGGTACATGTTTGCCCTCGTTGTTTCATTTATAATACATATAAATGATTCGTTTAGTGGTCTATCTTTAAGGTATCCGTAACCACAAGGGCATCGGAACTCCTCGGCTTTTTTTCATCGAAAACAACCTCGCATGTATGCCAGTGCTGTAGTAAAAGTAGTTCGTTAAAAAGTAGTTCGTACAATTAACAATAATGATATTTATTAGTATAGTGTGTTTGAGTGTAAAACGTATTACTGAGTTCAAATTGATTGCCAGTGAAGAGTATTATTGTCTAAATAATTAAGATTCCTGGGAGGAAAGTCCTTATATTTAACTGCTAAATTGAAATTACTACGCGATCTACTTGCAGCTTAGTTAAATGTAAAGATTTCTGACGTTGTAAACTTTCCTTATACATCAGAGGTTGTTGTCGATGGAAACTAGCCGAGGTCTGGTGCTCTGATTGGAATTTGGGATCTCTTATACTGTATACAGATACATTTAAACAAGAATGGTATGGTAATATTAGTAACAGTTCTGTTTTGGATATGTATACAAATTATAAAAAACTTCCTTTGATTTTGAAATATATTTAGATTTAGTTCCAAAGAATTTACGTTTATACTTTGTTAGATTGAGAGTTTCTGCACACCCTTTAAGAATACAAACAGGACGTTATAAACGTAATAATATACCCCGTAACGAAAGATATTGCTTATGTTGTAATAGTAGGGACATAGATGAATATCACCTCATATGTATTTGTCCATGTTATCGTCAGTTACGTGTAACTTATATAAAAAGATGCTATTATGTTTGTACATCTGTACTCAAATTCCATCAATTATTGGTATCATGTGATAAAAAGGAAGTGATAAATGTTTGTAAATATATTAAAAAAAGCATTTATTATACGCAACTCACTTATAAATAATTTAACTTAATATAGTAGTTATGAAACATTCCCTCACTGCCAATTTTGTAGTCAATTTACATAATATGTTTGCTTATATTCTGTTTTATAATATTATGTTGGTAAGTTTAGTTACGTGACATGTTTTTATATATAACTATATATATATTACGACGATGTACTCTTATATTAGTCGATTTAACTGTATGTTATGTTCTGTTCTGTTCTGTTCTGTATACATTTACGACTTCAGTCTGAGTTTGATACTCTAGCTCAGAAAAACGAACTTTTAAATTTGTCTAAAATAATAGTCGTATTATACAGAATTTTTCGAATTCCTTACTATCAAAAATCGTAAAAAAGAACATCAACGTACAATTATTTGGACTTACTTTTAATAGTGAGAATTATCTTAAATATTATGTTTTACAAAAAAACTAATTGACCAGTTTTACCATTTATTCTTAAAATAATTCTTAAAAGACCAAAATACTCTTGAACAAGCTTCATGATTATTGCAAAAAATGGAATATCACTGTTAACACCAAGAAAACTGTAGCAATGGTTTGCAAATTGGGAACTCGAGTTGAAAACATTGATATATTTTACAATAATAATAGGCTTACTTGTGTATCAAAATTTACATATCTAGGAGTCACCCTATCTTCAAATGGCAAATTTTATCAGTCGCAAAAGGCTTTAGCCGACCAGGCATTAAAGGCTATTTATTCACTGAATTCACTTTTTGACGTTGTGTCATTGGGGATAAATGAAAAACTTAAACTATTTGACAGCATGATCATGCCTATATTTAATTATGGAGCAGAAATATGGGGTTCTCATAAAGCCTCTGACATGGAAAGAATATATTTAAAATTTCTTAAACAGGTATTAAAGGTGAGAATTCAAGCCACAAACGCTTCTGTTTATGGTGAGCTTGGGAGGTTTCCCTTAGATATTGCACGTAAAGAGCGAATTATAAAATATTGGTACAAAATTTTAACTAAGCATCACGGTTCTTTGAAACACGAAGTGTATTGGGATCAAGTGAATAACAATATTCGTGGGTCATGGGCATTAGAGGTAGAGCAATTGCTTAATAGTTTGGGTTTTAGCTATTTATGGAACAATAATGACATTTCCGTTCTTCAATCAAACCGTGTCATACAAAGATTACATGGTCAGTATTGCCAACACTGGTTTTCTCTATTAGACACGTCATCCAAATTAAAAACTTATTGTAGTATAAAACGTAGGTTTGGTTACGAGAATTATCTTAATTGTATTAAAAACGACAAGCATCGTATTTCGCTAACAAGATTAAGATGCTCAGCTCACAAACTTGCAATCGAAGAAGGCCGTTTTAGAAATATAGAATAATCTGAACGTAAATGTATATTTTGTCAAATGAATGTTGTTGAAGATGAGTTTCACTTTGTGCTTGTATGTCCTTTTTACAGAGACATACGGATTGAATGCTTACCTAGATATTTTTGTCATTGGCCCACAATGAAAAAATTTAAATTGTTAATGTCAGCTGAGCAGAATAGTACACATATTAAACTTGCTAAATATGTATATCTTTCAACTGTAAGACGAGAAAGTATCATAAACCAATAAATGTTTATTTCATTTTATTTCTTTTTTTTCTTATATTGCTATTATTGCTTGCTTTGAAACAATGGTTTTTGCTGTTGTTGTTTTTTGTTGTTGTTTTTTATTCTTTTTTCTTCTTAAGTCTGATCAGTGAACTAAAACAAATAATAATTATGCTCTGAACAGTGGCCATGCAACGATCACTTTTCATCACTAACATACCCGTTACTGTCAAAACATGCCTGACCGCATTAGCGAGGGTGGTCAATTTATAGATATTGTTCTGTAAAGGATTAAGGTACGCCAAGGTTCAAGCAAGTTCACGTTAATGATTACTTTTTTACGTGAATTATCAATATCCTAATAGTGTTATTAATCTGTGTATTATAATATCATGCTCTTCTCATGTATGTAAATAAATGTTACTGCCAGAAGTAAAGGCGATGAACTTGAATGTTTGTGCTAATAAACTATTGAATTGAATTGAATTGGTACATCCAGAAAAGGACAGGGCGCAGCACCCTTCCGTAACTCTTTAGCTAAACCCCTAGTATTTGTACTTTGTATAACTTATGTTTGTGTTCTGCGTCAGTTGGTGTTGTGAAAGTTTATTTTTACTCGCACACGGGCTAGGCCCATTCGGCGGGTGCTTGGGCCAATAAAATACATGATTAGGGTTACATCCTTTTTAAAAACAGGTTGGTAGGTAGGCTCTTTAAGAACGTTATTGCCATCATTGGAGAATAGTGTTAAAGGAACATTCTGTATAAAGCTTTAAAGGTTTTGAAATACATATTAAAACACACACTATTTTTTTAACAACTGACTATAAAAACGGTAGGGTCGGTGCCTAATTCGTGAATAGGGTCCGGTATCCTGAATCAAATGTATGTTTAGGCCTTGGATAAGTTTGTTAAGTCATATTAGGTATTTGGAGTATAGTGCACAGACAGAATGTAACCCTGGTTAGAGCTTCCCCGATTCTTTAAGGTGCACCAGCCTCCGATTTCCAGTATGTATATCCTTTGTCTCATGAGTGTAATTGGTCGTCACATCCGAATGCTTCATTATCGATTTAATTTATCATAAAACCGATCAAAGATTATCAAACGATGGTTTACAAAATTGCAGCTTTTTGTGGAGCGTTGAATTTCGTTATAACAAATAATTGATATAAACAGACCTTGTTTTTGGGGAGGGGATGGTGGTGGTGGTGTGTGTATAGGGTGTGTGAGGGTAGGGGTTGGGGGTGAAGCAACTGAGTTAGCTCAGAGTTTAGCCTCTTACAATTGTATTTTTTCCACAAAGACCATGCTGAAAAGTTGCCGACTCCGTAAAAACACATTTCTTATTAAACTTAAACTCTTTTATTTCATCGTTTTCATTTTCTAGCAAGAGTTATTTCCACTTTCTTATTTTTATAAAGAAAAACAAATATTGCTATCTTTGCAATTTCTTAGGGATGGCCGTATTTTCCGCGTTTAGTATAGAAAAATAGTTAACTATTTTAATTTGAACAAGACATTAAATTAAATGCAAATTTAATTTGACTATTATAAATAATAAGATAAAATTGGAACTTGTGTTTCTACGGCGTAAAACTTGTTCATTTTTATAACATGTTGTTGCAGTCTAGAAAGAAATTCCAGTTTTCCTCAATTTGAATAATTTGAAACATGTCTTGTCTGAATTTTATTTTGTTATGAAACAAAAATAAAAATTGTGGTGATTTTAAAGAAATGGAATGCATGATATATATAGCATTAGGCAGAAGCTGGAACAAGCACATTGTATTCCGACTGGCACTCAAGAGATTGTGATGTTAAAGGGAATAAAGGAGGATTTGGTGGGTGTAACCAACATTTCAGTACGCGGTATTGAGGGGCAGGGCTGCAGGAATACCCGGAACTGACAAGGGTAGAAGGAGGAACGCTGCTAAAGAGATGGCATTTAGACTTTAAAACTATTTAAATAGAATTTGGTACGCAAGATTCGAGTAGACACGAAGGGAGTATACGGTAGGTAGACTCTTAAACTATTTAGCTAGGATTTGGTACTCAATATTCGGGTAGACACGAAGGGAGTATACGGTGCGTAGACTCTTAAACTATTTAGCTAGGATTTGGTACTCAATATTCGGGTAGACACGAAGGGAGTATACGGTAGGTAGACTCTTAAACTATTTAGCTAGGATTTGGTACTCAATTTCGGGTAGAAACGAAGAGAGTATTCGGTACGAAGACTCTTAAACTATTTAGCTAGGATTTGGTACTCAATATTCGGGTAGAAACGAAGGGAGTATACGGTACGTAGACTCTTAAACTATTTTACTAGGATTTGGTACGCAATATTCGGGTAGGCACGAAGGGACTATTCGGTACGCATGGATGCAGTGGATTACACCTTCTATTATGTACGCTATTCTTTTGTTTGGGGTAAGCAAATGCTTATTATTTGAAGCTATTTAGTGCGCAAATTTACATTTTTGTCACAGAGATATTTTGATAAACATTATTGTAGTAAGTACAAATATTTAGACAGACATTCAATGAATATTAAGGGCGGCAAAAGGAAAGAATATTTTTAATATGCCCGTATTTCACTAATTAGTGTAAATTTGTATTAATTAAAAATTTGTTGATTGTATGTTATTTCAAAAATGTAAAAATAAAATCTAATCAACAGAATAACCATGTGAATATTTACATGCAGATATATATTTCTTGGAAGTTTAAAAGGTTTGCAAAAGCTTTTAACAGGTTCTTTTAGGTTTCGTTGACGTGAGAAAAGCAACCTTAGTAAGTACCCCTGGTGAGGATCGAACCCACAACCTCTTGTTTGCAGTAAAATTATTTTATTTGCACTTCGATGAATATTTAATGTGCGCTAGTCTTTATATGAAGGAGATTATTTTTGAAAATCTTTATTTCACGTGTTGCTTGTTTATCAACGTGAATATAAAAAAACTCGTTCTTGTTTAAGACGGTCAGACATCGATTTTTTTATTTCGTGTGAAATGTGAATTAAATCATTTCTTGTAACTATGATAAAACATACAATCACAAGTTATGATAAGAGCAATTTTGTTATTTTATTTATAAAACACGATATAAAATGTTCTATCTTGCCGAAAAGCGTTTGAAACTCTATTTGAAATAATAAATAATTTAAGGCTATAAATAACAAACATTTAAAGCAAAGTAATTGATTTTAGGCTAAAAATAACAGCGTTCAATAAGCATGAATATCTGCTAGGTGTTCTATTGTGTTTGTTAAAAAAGCAAATTTAAACAAATTGGTGACATTTTGTTTCGCCAACCGAGACAAATCAATCATAACACAATTATTAAAAAAAAAATATCACGAATATTTATTTTTTGTGTACATGTTACCTAGAGCATGCTATAAATACAATGTGTAAAAATGAACCGGTACGATATGCGTTTTGTTTACATGGACATTGCGATTGCATTTTCTCAAAAGACGAACCTTTTGCATTGGAAGACGTTGATTTTTTTTTTTGAATAATTGAATTTTGAAAAAAAAATGAATTTTGAGATTACGATTTTTTGAAATATTGGATTATTGAGATAATTGATTTTTGAAAAAAAAAGAATTTTGTGATTACGGATTTTTGAAATAATGAGTTTTTGAGATAATTCATGATTTCGTGGTCAGCTGTTTATAGTCAATCGTAATAAATTAGAAGATTAAATAGAATTGAAAGCTGAAATACATGCATGTCCTCATTTAAGTCATTGGTTTATTTTTGTTTATTCCGAAAGAAACGGCGGGGAAAATGAACGGAAAGGCGGGAAAGGAAAGGCGGTGAAACTGAAAGGAAAGGCGGGAAATGAAAGGAAAGGCTGGAAAATGATACGAAAGGCTGGGGAATGACTTGAAGGGCGAGGAAATGAAAGGCGGGGAAATGAAAGGAAAGGCGGGGGAATGACTTGAATGGCGAGGAAATGAAAGGCGGGAAAATGAAATGAAAGGCGAGACAGTTTATCAGCTCACAAACCTGTTCTAACCGCAAAATGATAAAGATTGTGTAAACTTACCGCTGGGTGTCATCAGCCGCCTACAACTTGCCACAAGACGCCATTGATGGTAACATATACATTAGAATAGGGTGAAAGGCCTCGGAGCCCGCCAGCCAAATAAGCGGTTGATACGTATACAAAAGATTTATAATAATAATTTGAAATGCATTTTCGTTTGGGTGTAACCAAATACTGAACAGACATCATTTTTCTTGTACTTCTCCATTCAACAGCTAAGCTGAACGTGTAAGGCGAAATACTTTTAACATTCCGTTGAGTTGAAGTTGTATCTGCTATAGTTGATGTCTACATAGTTATCAAGCTCAGTTATTTATGTCAGAGCTCGAAGATGTATCTGCTAGAGCTCATTTCTACATACGAGTAGTTATCAAGCTCAGCACAATATGTCAGAACTCCGCTGAATAACGCTTAACCTCACTTCTGCACTGTAGATTTTGAAAGCTCAACTTCACGTGACTGACGTCCATTGTGTTCCGGAATGGGTTCCAGAATGACGTCCATTGTGTTCAAGAGGAAAGTCAAGTCATCGATTTTATTACAAGACATCGCTTCTGTAACCAGCAATGGCTCGTGCCCAATGCTGTGTACATTTTAAAGCTCAGTTTTACATGCCATTTTTATCAGTCACTGTGTTTGATAAATTATCACGGTGCTGGTAGGGATGGCTTGCTGAACTGTAGACATCGTCAAAGACAGGCCATTAAAAGTTGATTTGGTAAAGGAAATGCATCTTCGGGGCAGTTCGGAGCTATTCGTCATTCCCAAGATCAAATCGGAGCAACTCGTCCATCTTCGGGGCAGATCGGAGCTATTTTTTCTGTTGATTGACGAATTAAAGAGAAAAAATCGGAGCTACTCGTTTATCTTCGGGACAGAACGGAGCTAGTCGTCATTACCCAAAACAAATCGGAGCTACTCGTCCATCTTCGGTACAGTACGGAGCTATTCGTCATTCCACAGAACAAATCGGAACTACTCGTCCACCATCGGGACAATTCGGAGCTATTCGTAGTTCCCAATAACACAATAGGAACTACTTGTCCATATTCAGGGACAATTCGGAGTTATTCGTCATTCACAATAACAAAATCGGAGATACTCGTTCATCTTCGGAACAGTTTGGATCCACTCACAAAATACAGGAATAGCTTGGAGTTACACCTCGAAATCTCCGAAGTAGTGCGATCTTGCTCACTAACCAACTTGACAGTCCAAACGTACTTGCAAACCATCGAGTCAGTTCGGACGTTCTCGACCATCTTGTCCGGACCTATTCTTCAATTCATCGGGACATTTTAGAGTTACTATTAACCGTTCTCCAGGACAGTCCAACCCGTTACTCTTCCTGGGCAGTTTGGACCGATTTTCTAATCTCCAGGACATTCCGGACCTACTCGTTATTTTTCGGAATAGTTCGATCTTGTACGGGACAATTTGGACTTGTTCTTCATTCTCCGTTCTCGTGTTATTCGGGTAGATACTTTATCGCATGGCGCTCAATGCCACAGAGCACTTGAGTTATGTCGTTTCCTATTTTATATTTTCTTCATTTCGCTATAGTCAGATTCTCAATAAACAGTTTCGAGACAACCAAATCTTAATGTATTTGAGATGGTCAAGATTCGATCTATTACCAAGGTCAACCAATTCTTAATGTACTTTATATGGTCCAGCTACGATCTACGACCCAGGTCAACAAACTTATAACGTTTTCCAGATGGTCTTATAACGCTCCATGAGCCATGTCAACCAATTCTTAATGTATATAGATGGTCGATCTACCCCCCAGCTCAACCAATTCATAATGTTTTGTATAGGTCAACCTATTCATTATGTATCTTAGATGATCGACCTACGATCTACGACCCAGGTCAGCCTTTTCATTATGTATCTTAGATGATCGAACTACGATCTACGACCCAGGTCAGCCTTTTCATTATGTATCTTAGATGATCGAACTACGATCTACGACCCATTTCAACATATATTAGTGTACTGGTCATGGTCAAGTTACGATCTACGACCCATGACAAACTATTCTTAATGTATCTTTGATTGTCGCACGAAGATATACGATCCATGTCAAACAATATCAATGTAGTGTATATGGTCGAGTTACGATCTTCGACCCAGGTCAGCCAATATTTAATGTATTCAGATGGAAGACTTTCGACCAAGCTCAACCATTTTTTATGCTTTCTAGATGCTGGGGTTACGACATACGACTCATGACAACCAAATCTTAGGGTAATTAAATGGTCGAGTTACGATCTTCGACCCAGGTCAGCCAATTTTTTATGTATTCAGATGGAAGATTTTCGACCAAGCTCAACCATTTTTTATGATTTCTAGATGCTGGGGTTACGACATAAGACTCAGGACAACCAAATCTTAGGGTAATTAAATGGTCGAGTTACGATCTTCGACCCAGGTCAGCCAATTTTTTTATGTATTCAGATGGAAGATTTTCGACCAAGCTCAACCATTCTTTATGCTTTCTAGATGCTGGGGTTACGACATAAGACTCAGGACAACCAAATCTTAGGGTAATTTAATGGTCGAGTTACGATCTACGACAATGGACAACCAATTCTTTATGTATTTTCGGATTGTCTAGCTACGGTATACGACCCAATTCAATCACTATTAATGTACATATATTGTAAATGGTCGAGCTACGATCTACGACTTATGTCAACCAATTATGGTTGTATTTGAATGGTTGACCTACGACCATGGTCAACAAATTCCTAATCTATTTTAGACGGTCGTGCTACAATATACGACCCAGGTCAACCAATTCTTAATGTTTTTTGTTTTAAAATAGTCGGTCTACGACCTGATGCCCATGATAATCGATTTTTAAAGTATATTAGAATGGTCGAGCTACGAGCTACACCTCTATCCAGGGGACAATTTGGACCCCCTATACAGCCAATCATCGAATCAGGGGCCTGTTTCATCGAAGGCGCTCCTTATTGGTTAATTTATTATATTTGATTTATTATAATGCATTTTCATGCTACACTCATTTAAATTTAATGATAAAAATAGGATTTATGTACTAATTAAAAATATTAACCTTCGTAAATGTTTTTTAATTAATAGCTACGTGGCCACAAATTCCCTTGTTGAAAAGAGCCAAAATATCGCTAATATTGTCTTATCTGTACACAAATCATTTGCTTTTATTGTTCATTAAAGTCAATTCAGTCAAAAAAATACAATATCTTTACTCCCATGGTTGTTTGCCCATCCAATTTCATGTCTTATTGATGTCTCAAGACACAGCAAATATTATGAAACTGCTTAACACAAATCACTATCTGCTTTCAGTGTGTCTAGAATTCCTTTCCTAGGTTTGTCTCATGAAATAAAATGGAATTCAATCTCCTGTTAGTCTTGATAAGTCGAACCGCAAAATGGTGTCCGAAAACATGATATGTCCGAAATAAATGACAGTAATTTACCACGACATTAACTGCTTCACTATATGATCTTAATCAACCTGATTTCAGGTTCAGCTTTAGTACAGTATGTACCATCTGTATGTGTTAAACACTTAATTCAGACAGTTTAACAAAATCGTTCTACCCAAGAAAATGCGTCTTATATTTCCGATTCGTTGTTTTGATATTCTGAAGTAATCGACTTTCGTTTCCGACGAGGATGATGAAACTTTCCAGCTTGTTTAGATATTAACTTCTTAAAAACAAATCTTATTTGTTTTTTTACAAACAGGTATAAGTTATTTTGATCGGAAAGTTGAAAGCATATATTTCACCTTTATTTTGTATTTTTTTTCTAGAAATAATACGAAAAAAAAGTCAATCTCGTCAAAATTCTAGGTGCGGGCGCATTTTTTTTAAATTCAGTACTTTCTTGCATGTCGGAAAAGAAGTGCGGTAAATCCGACCAATAACTGATCAATTTGTTGAGGTCTCAGTATATTTTACGTAAAAATTAATACGAAATCAGAAATTAGGCCATGCCAAATAGATTATATGTTAAGTGTCATCGAGTCGGTAGGTTTTTAGTCTTTAAAATAAAAAATAATCTAAAGAAAACACAACATTTATCAAAACTTAAATGAAGCAAAGAAATATGTAATTCAGTATCTTGATCTTTGAAATAACACATTCGGAACACCTCGGCCAGTTTCCATCAAAAACAGTTGCTTTCGATGGAAAATGACCGAGGTGTTCTGAATGTGAAATAACAATGATTGTCTCGTATATGGCGTATACAGAAGAAATGAGAAGATTCATAGGGACTTTTATGCTTGTGATGCTTTCTTTTTTATTGGTGGAAGCTGTTATCAAGGGTATTTTCTTGTTAAAAGATTAACATATGTTTTTCCTTGACGGGTAAGTTTTAAAATGACACCTGACGTTAGACATATAATGGTATACACTAGTGGATCCAGATGGGGGGTGGGGGTGTTATGCCCCCGGCGCCGCCTCCTTATATCGCACAAAATGAGAAAAAGAGTAAAGAAATACGTCCAAAATGCACCATTTCGGACTAGAAATCGTTAAAATTTCGTGGAGGAGTACACCCCCCCCCCCCTTTTAACACACTAAACCAAAAAAAGTTTGGTTCTGTAGTAGGGGCACATGTCAAATGGATTCGTTCTCTAAATTACAGCCCCTCTTACATCAAATCCTGAAGCCGCCCCTGGTATACATTTTTTTTAAATATTTAATGCATTATCATGTTTAACTCATTTGGCGTAAATGATAGAAGAAAAAAAACAAACAAAAAAACCCATTCGATTTGTGTACATATTCAATTATGAGCCTTTATATAAATGTATTTTTTAATTAATAGCTAAGTTGTCACAAATTCCCCTGGTACAAAAGCGTTAATATATCGCTTACATATTTTTATCTGTATTAAAAACGGTATACCTTTTTATCATTAAGTGAAACGACTAAAACGTGATAATTCTATTGGTCGAAGGGAAGTAACTCTGTTTGGCAAATATCAGCATGACTTACGGAGTTATACAAAAACGAAGACATTTTTTCTCGTACTGTGTATATATTTTCCTGTTTATTAATACAAATACAACAAACCATTTATGTAAGATGATCTAAAATATATTATCTGTATCAAAGGCCGAACAATGAAAGGCAATTAAATAAAATGATAATACACTAAAAGTAAATAATAATATACACGAAACACAAGTTATAAACTCGATATACATGTTTATAATAGATATTATTATGAAATCTAGTGCTCATAAGTTGCGAAATAGAAACGCAAAAATCTTCTTGTTCTTGGTGAACATGTTTTTAAAATTTAAAAGTAATTGACGAAAACCTCAAAACTGCCTTGTTTATTTTATCGTGTTCAACTGAAAAAAAAAATCATTCGGAAATCGTCGAAAACAACCTCGGATGTATGCCGGTACATGAAAGTGGTTTGTAAAATAAATAAGTAAATAAATATTTGCAGTGTTTTAACGTGTATTTTGTATAACTAAGTTTAAATTGATTGCCAGGGAAATTTATTATTGCATAAATGATAAAAATTCTTAACAGTAACGTCTTAAAGTTTAACTGCTACATTGAAATCACTACGCGATCTACTTAATGCAGCGTAGTTAAATGTATGGATTTCTGACATTGTAAACCGTCCATAAACATCCAACGTTGTTTTCGATTGAAAATGGCCGATGTGTTGTGAATGGAAAAAAAAATCATTACTATTCTGAGCATCTGTCTGCAGTGACTGGTTTCAGCTAGATTTATCTAAAATGCCATCTCAAAGCGAGAAAAAACAAACAAAAACAAATATCAGATGCAGCAAACGTTATGTTATAAAGGTACTCGTTCATGGTTTGTAAAATGCACTTTTAACGAATAAAAAAAAACACGAAATATATTGTAGCAAATCATTAGGAGTGTTGAAACTAAGATACTGACAGCTGGTCCCCTTCAGCAAATGTTGATATTTGCTCAAATATTTTCTTTGAAGACCACAATTTTGATAAAAAATAGAAAACCGAGGTGCATGTTGCGTGATTGGTAGATTACATTATCACGTAATGTTACCAATGTATTCGATAAAGTTTCGCTCCTCACTTAAATCACAAAGTTTCTTTTTTACTTTTGTATTTTCAATTTAGGTATCAAAGACTAAAGTAATTCTAAAATAAGTGTTTTTAGATGAATATTCGTAAAAAATGGTTTAAAAACATGAGCGAGTCCCTTTAGAGTCTGAAAAGAAAATTGAAACTCGGTTATAAATTATTCTTAAGACTTTGAAATATAAGCAGCAATAACTGCAAATTTTAATACTAGCACTACTTCACATCAATCATCGTCGTCGCTGTCAGTGTCAGGTGGTACACTTGGACGAATAAAAAAGCACCGGAAAGCACTGTATGCTCTGTTAAAATGACAAAAGTCTTTTGCTGGGGAAACTTCCTTTGAGTCCGATATTCCTGAAGGCGGTCTTAAATCACCGTTTGGGACGTCATTTCTGACGTCATTTAAACTTGAAGAGTGTAGTTTTCTATTTTTATCACTTTTATCATTTTTATCACAGGTGAGGTCACTTTTTCGTTTGACGTCATTAGGAATGGCGTCATGGGATCCCTGTGGAGATTGCTGTTTCCGGTGACCCTGTCCGGAAGTGGGGCCCAAATGAGATGCGAGCCAGTCCATACTGTCAGTAAGTCCGTCCCCTCGAACGGCGCTGGTTTCCAGGATATCTGAAAGAAATTTCATGGCTGTGTTAGTCATTTTGGGAGATCAATAATGTTTAAATTTTCCAATGTTAATTAGATGAACATATAATATTTGTACGAGTAATTATTTGATGACATGAAGTATTATTTTAATGATTAAGAATGGGCGGAGGGAGCGTAGCGAAGCTCACAATTGTTATTTCCAAGTAATTTAGTACCTTTTGAGAGGCAAGGAGAACGTTCCCAAGCCAACCCTATCTTGTGTGAGGGGCGGAAATATGTACTTCTAGACCACACTTGTTTACTTACGCCAGGAATGTTTCAACGCCTTCAAGTTCAACTTGTCAGCAACCTCCTCAGCACTTAGACACTCGGGAAGGTCTCGTTTATTAACCAGGAACAGGAAGATGCTGTGTGCAAGCTCCTCCGCGTGCAGAGCAGGTTTGATGACGTCACAGTATAGCTCCTCCAGACGCTCGGAGTCCGCACCATCTATCACCATGACAACAGCGTCAGTGTCCTTGTAGTAATGGCGGAACAGCGGGCGCTGGAAATAGTGCTCCATAATATTACATTACATATTAAATTATAATAAATAAACATAACAAAAAGTAAAATAAGAATTTATCGTCGTAATAATCATCATCATCATCATCATCATCATCATCATCATCATCATCATCATCATCATCATCATCATCATCATCATCATCATCATCATCATCATCATTATCCACCACCAACACCATAATCATCATCATCATCATCATCATCATCATCATCATCATCATCATCATCATCATCATCATCATCATCATCATCATCTTCTTCTTCATTATCACCATCATCATCATCATCATCATCATCATCATCATCATCATCATCATCATCATCATCATTTTATAGTGCAGTTGCTCCACGTTAAACCCTGAAAATCGCAACACAACTTTCAGAAATATATAAATCGTAACATAAGCCTTTCCAAAACTGAACGTCCCGTGAGCCGGATTTGTACCAGCGACCTATTTTAAACCACTACAGTACTGCTGGGACCGTTTTCATAACGCATCTTAAGTCATTTCGTAACTTAAGTTGATTTCTTAAAATTTTTATAGTCAAGTTAAAAGAAATGTATAAGTGTTTTTTTTTTACATAAAAGTATTTATTCTCAATATTTCTTATATTTTTTATATTATATGACTTCTGGGATCCGTATATTAGGAAAGTGATTTAAGTAAGGAAATAACTTAAGATGCTTTAAAAAAATCAGCGCAAAGCTATCACGTTTTACCGGTGAAATAGCTAAACATGAGAAAGGTCATTCATTATCAAAGTATAATAGCAGTTAAAACACAGCATAACACAAGTGTAGCGTAGAAGTCATTTCAAAATTACAATAAAAAATATTGGTGTTGTTGTATTAAGTGCAATTTCATAATTATTGGAAAACAAACAATAGATTTGTCTTTATTTTTTTATGGTTATCTTGACGCAAAATGATTATGATTATTGACAAAACATTACGTCGGTCGGATTAGTTTTGTTAACGTAAATAAATGACAGATGTTGTATTTAGCAATTAATTCGTGGAAAAGTTTTGTTTACTTTGTAATTATGACCAAACATTGGTAAATAAATAAGAATAAAAAGGTTGTCCCGTGAGCCGGATTTGAACCAGCGACCTAAGGATGCCAGCTATGTTAAACCACTACAGTCCTCCGCTCTACCAACTGAGCTATCACGGGTTATGAACGTTTAATGTTGCGTATATTATAAGATTGACAAGGTGACAATTCTCAATTAGACGTTAACAAAAAACGTCATTTCGGTAAAAACGGTAATTAATCATTCAAGGGTAACAACTCAGGTAAGAAATAGAACATGTCAAAACATTTGTTATCTCTCTTGGCTATCTCTACGTGCATCTAACATAGGATTTACGATCACTTCTGTAAATTAATAACATACTGATAACATACTAATAACATACTAATAACATACTAATAACATACTAAATAGCAATATATGTGAAACTCTAAACTTGCCTATTATGTAGGAATCATTTTCTGATAATAATAATTAAAATAATTAAAATTAAATATGATTTGGAGGAAAATTTAGGTCAAACAAGGTATTTTCTTTATCCGATTACCAATTATTGTTCATCATAAAACGTAATTTATATTTAAAATAATTTTACCTTGATTCAATTTCAAATGTATCTGCATCATTACATGTGTTCTACGATATTTGAGTTACATGAAATAAGTGGTATTGTTTAAAATTTCATTACGCAATTTTATGCAGGGCCGGGTCTATACCCAGCACTTTTTGCCGTAGTGTGGTTTTTTTTTCGTAATATCCTAGAAAATTGGCCATTTTTTTGTGTCCGTTATGCACCAGTCAATTGCAACCACGCCCCCCCCCCAGGTCCGGGGAATAACGGGGACTTTGACTTTAGGTCCAGCCAACCCCGGGTAAAATCCCCGCCCTGCGGGGACGAAATGCTAGTAAAATCCCCGCTAATTGCCCCCGCAATTATTAGATGGCTTAATATAGAAAATAGGATAAAGCAACTACGACTAAACCATGTACATAAAATCTTTAATAGCAAATGCCCATCATACTTACATGAACATTTTACTTTAGTCTCATCCACACATTCTTACAACAGTAGACATAGTGCTGGAAATTTCAAAGTGCCACAGGCTGACAGTTTTATATCAAATACTTTCTTTTATCAAGCAATCCAGGACTTGAACAGTCTTCCAATAAAGTTAAAAGAATTGAAAAATTAGAATACTTTTAAAAAAGAAGTGAAATCACATCTCATTGTTGGTATGAAATGTGCAGAAATGGAAGATTTCCTATTTCATTAATTGTTATTCATTTAATCTTGCATATCAGTTCTAAGATTTTTGTCATATTATGCTTAAGTGTCATATGGTTTTAACAGTCGGTTGCACTATAACTGTAAAAGAAGATCGATCACAAACATTTAATCATTCTTTAACTGGTCAAGAGTACATGCATGTTATTTTTGTATAAGAAAACCTAATTTAAAAAGCTTACAACTGAGATCTTGGCAAATAATTATATTTGTCATAAGGACCCCATTGGAAATAAGTTGAATAACTTTAATGGGTTATCCTGTGTTATATATTTGTCACATTGAATTAAATCTTTATTAACGCACGTATGTATCCAAAGCATTCTAATGATGTTGTGCTTTAGTAAAGATATCATCACTAACACTTTGTTAATCAGTCTGTGTTATAACTTTATGAGATATTTGGTTTGTTACTATGACATATATATATATATATATGCACGAATAAATCTATCTACCCAAGGGACCTTGGTAAGGCCCGTTCCCAGATATTTTTGGCGCGAGGACAAAACCACCGCATTCGCCCGGCACTGCGGGGCCACCTGGAAGGTAAAAACACGGCCCATTTCCCCGGCTATCCCCGGTATACCCCCGGACCTGGGGGGCGTGGTTACAATTGACTGGTGCATTATTTACAAATGTCTACAACCATTAAAAGAACGTTATATTCGAATGTCTAAATACATTAATAGAACGTCATTTACAAATGTCTAAAACCATTAACAGACCGTTATTTACAAGTGTCTAAAACCATTAATAGAACATCAATACTCAATACTATATCGCAAGTTTCCCATTGCCACAAAGCTCTTGAATTATGTTGTTTGCTATTTCACATTTTCTTTATTTTGCTATAGTAACAGTTTCGGTACCCATTTAAGACAACCAATTATTAATGTTTTATACGGTCTAGCTGCGTTCTACGACTCCGGTAAACCAATTCTTAATGCATTTTGATTGCCAATCTACGACCCTGCTCAACCAATATCAATGTACTGTATATGGTCGAGCTACGATCTACGACCCAGGTCAACCAAATTTTAAGGAAATTGGATGGCCGAGCTACGATTTACGACCATGCTCAACCAATTTTTAATGCATCATAGATTGTCTAGCTACGATATGCGACCCAATCTAACCACTAATAAGGTACATGCATTGTATATGGCCGAGCTACGATCTACCACTTATGTCAGCCAATTCTTATGGTATTTAAATGGTTGACCTACGACCAAGATCAACCAATTCTTAATCTATTTTAGACGGTCGTGCTACAATATAGGATCAAGGTCATTTTAACACACTAAACCAAATTAATTTTGGTTCTGTAGTAGGGGCGCATGTCAAATGGATTCGTTCTCTAAATTACGCACCCTCTCACATCAAATACAGAAGCTTCCCCTGGTATACATTTTTTTTTAAATATTTAATGCATTATCATGTTTAACTCATTTGGCGTAAATGATAGAAGAAAAAACAAAAACAAACAAAAAACCCCATTCGATTTGTGTACAGATTCAATTAGGAGCCTTTATATAAATGTATGTTTGAATTAATAGCTAAGTTGTCACAAATTCCCCTGGTACAAAAGCGTTAATATATCGCTTACATATTTTTATCTGTATAAAAAACGGTATACCTTTATATCATTAAGTCAAACGACTAAAACATGCTAATTCTATTGGTCAAAGGGAAGTAACTCTGTTTGGCAAATATCAGCATGACTTACGGAGTTATACAAAAACGAAGACAACCTTTCTCGTACTGTGTATGTATTTTCCTGTTTATTAATACAAATACAACAAACCATTAATGTAAGATGATCTAAAATATATTATCTGTATCAAAGGCCGAACAATGAAAGACAATTAAATAAAATGATAATACACTAAAAGTAAATATATATGAAACACAAGTTATGAACTCGATATACAATGTACATGTTTATAATTAATATCATTATGACGTATAGTGTACATATGTTGCGAAATAGAAACGCAAAAATCTGAACGTTCTTGGTTAACATTTTTTTTCAAATTTTAAATAAGTTGACGAATGTCTCAATAATGTCTTGTTCATTTTATCGTGTTCATCTGAAAAAAATAATAATTCGGAACCCATTGAATACAACCTCGGATGTATGCCGGTACATGAAAGTGGTTTGTAAAATAAATAAGTAAATAATTATTTGCAGTGTTTTAACGTGTATTTTGTATAACTAAGTTTAAATTGATTGCCAGGGAAATTAATTATTGCATAAATGATAAAGATTCTCAAGAGTAACGTCTTAAAGTTTAACTGCTACATTGAAATCACTACGCGATCTACTTAATGCAGCGTAGTTAAATGTAAGGATTTCTGACATTGTAAACCGCCCATATACATCCAAGGTTGTTTTCGATGGAAAATGGCCGATGTGTTGTGAATGGAAAAAAAATCATTCCTATTCTGAGCATCTGTCTGCAGTGACTGGTTACAGCTAGATTTATCTAAATGTCATCTCATAGCGAGAAAAAAACAAAAACAAATATCAGATACAGCAAACGTTATGTTGTAAAGGGACTCGTTCATGGTTTGTAAAATGCACTTTTAACGAATAAAAAACACGAAATATATTGTAGCAAATCATTAGGAGTGTTGAAACTAAGATACTGACAGCTGGTCCCCTTCAGCAAATGTTGATATTTGCTCAAATATTTTCTTTGAAGACCACAATTTTAATAAACATTAGAAACCTGAAGGGCATGTTCCGCGACTGGTAGAATATGCACTAATCAACTGTGACCACGGCCACCAAGGTCCGGGGGTATACCGGGCATAGCCGGGAAAATGGGCCGTTTTTTACCTTCCAGGTGGCCCCGCAGTGCCGGGTGAATGCGGTGGTTTTGTCTTGTCGCAAAAAATAGCGGGGAATGGGCCTTACCTAAGGTCCCTGGGGTGCAGGGGCATTTGGCGGGGATTTTACCAGAAGTTCGTCCCCACAGGGCGGGGATTTTGCCCGGGCTTGGCTGGACCGAAAGTCAAAGTCCCCGCTATTCCCCGGACCTGGGGGAGCCGTGGTAACAATTGACTGGTGCATTACATTGTCACGTTATGTCACCAATATATTTAATAAAGTGTCTCTCCTCACTAAAACCAAATTATTTTTTTACTCATTTTCAGATGAATTTTCGGGAAATTAAATGTTGGTTCAAAAACATGAGCGAGTCCCTTTCAGAGTCTACATAAAAAATTGAAGATCAATTATAAATATTTACACCTCAACTTCCATTCCTTAAATGAACTGCCTTTTTGGCAATTGCGTTTGTCGATCGATGAACGCAACATCTTCGGATATGTTCGGATCGCAATTCATCGCTTAACAATATACATAAAAACTATTGATCTGGTTATTGTTTGAATTGTGTCAGCTGGTCCCGTAAAGTAGAAATAAACATTTTAGAAAGTGTTAATTTATTATATTTGAAATGTATTGTTGTCATAAGTGTTTCAATTTTACGTTTAAAAGTGATTTCAAGTAGTTCATCATTTCCCGCGTTATTGTGACGTCATTTGAAAAAAATGTTTCCGGTTACAGTCGGGTCGTTATATTTACAGAATGGGTAAGAAAGGATTACTGAAAGGTTTCCTTAAATGAAATGAAGTATTTATTTAACAATTCTTGAATGAAATAATGAACTGTTTGGTGTAAATATAAGTAATGAATTGCGGGGTTGATGCCATTATCATCGGGGATATGAACGCAATTGGGATGGTCAAAGTACGGGTGGAGTTCTTCAGAGAAATTTTGAAGAGGGGCCCAGGCGAGATGCGAGCCAGTCCAAACTGTCAGTAAGTCCGTCCCCTCGATCGGCGCTTATTTCCAGGATGTCTGAAAGAAATTACATGACTGTGATAGTCATTTTAGATTTTCCAATATTAATAAGATAAACATATACATTTGTACGAGTAATTGTTAGATGACATGAAGTAACATTTTAATGATTAAGAATGGGCAGAGTGAGCGTTATTTTCCAGTACTATAGTTTCTTTGAGAGGCATGGGGGCGTTCATCCTCTATTGTGTAAAAGGCGGACACTTGTACGCTTAGAATGACCTCGCCATTGCTATTTCCCAGCACTATTGTTACTTTGAGAGGCAAAAAGAACGTTCCCAAACCCATCCCCTCTGGTATGGGAGGCCGACACTATCACTTGACCACAATTGTTAACTTACGCCAGCAATGTTTCAACGCATTCAAGTTCAACCTGGCAGCAACCTTCTCAGCAGTAAGACACCCGGGACGGTCGCGTTTATTAACCAGGAACAGGAAGATACTGTCTGCAAGATCCACCGAGTCCAAAGCAGGCTTGATGATGTCACGGTCTAGCTTATCCAGATACTCGGAGTCCGTGCCATCTATCACAATGACAACAGCGTCTGTGCTTTTGTAGAATTTGGGGATCAACTTGCACTGGAAAGATTAGTTTATATTACATATCAAATTATAATATATGATAATATCAAATACAAATTGAATGCCACTACCATAACATCATCATCATCATCATCATCATTATCATCATCATCATCATCATCATCATCATCATCATCATCATCATCAGCATCATCATCATCATCATCATCATAATCGTTGTCGTCGTCTTCGTCGTGGTCGTCGTCTTCGTCGTCGTCATCACCATCAACATCATCATCATCATCATCATCATCATCAGCATCAGCATCATCATCATCATCATCATCATCATCATCATCATCATCATCATCATCATCATGATCATCATCATCATCATCATCATCATCATCATCATCATCATCATCATCATCATCATGAACAGCATCATCATCATCATCATCATCATCATCATCATCATCATCATCATCATCATCATCATCATCATCATCATCATCATTATCACCAACACCACCACCACCACCACCACCACAACCACCACCACCACCACAAGAACAACAATATCAATAACAATACTATAAAAACATAATATTTAAGCCCAAACTACCAATTAAGAATATAATATTCTTGTTTTTCTCGGAACAACAACCCACCATTGTGTCATTACCGCCGATGTCATATATGATGAACTTGATGTTTTTATAGTTCAGTTTCTCCATGTTATACGCTGAAAATAGCAACACAACTGTCAGAATTTCAGATATATACAAATCTTAACATAAGGCGTTCCAAAACTGTCTCTAGAGCCGGATTTGTATCAGTGACCTTATGTAAGCCACTTTAGTACTTGGGCAATATTTATAAAGCATCTGATTTCAAAAGATTTTCGTTTTAGTCAAAATAAAAGAAATATATAAGAGTTTTTTTACATTAAAGTATGTGTTTTCTATAATTCTATAAACATATAGTTTTTCAGAAATTAAGAAGTTTTTTTATATCATATGACTACTGGGCAACTTATGATAGGAAATTGACTTAAGTTGGGAAATTATTTAAGATGTTTTATGAATACCAGCCAAAAGCTATCACGGGAACCGATGAGACTGTTTTATGAATACCAGATCAAAGCTATCACGGGAACCGATGAGACTGTTTTATGAATACCAGACCAAAGCTATCACGGGAACCGATGAGACTGTTTTATGAATACCAGACCAAAGCTATCACGGGAACCGATGAGACTGTTTTATGAATACCAGACCAAAGCTATCACGGGAACCGATGAGACTGTTTTATGAATACCAGACCAAAGCTATCACGGGAACCGATGAGACTGTTTTATGAATTCCAGACCAAAGCTCTCACGGGAACCGATGAGACTGTTTTATGAATACCAGACCAAAGCTATCACGGGAACCGATGAGACTGTTTTATGAATACCAGCCCAAAGCTATCACGGGAACCGATGAAATTGTTTTATGAATACCAGACCAAAGCTATCACGGGAACCGATGAAACTGTTTTATGAATACCAGACCAAAGCTATCACGGGAACCGATGAAATTGTTTTATGAATACCAGACCAAAGCTATCACGGGAACCGATGAAACTGTTTTATGAATTCCAGACCAAAGCTATCACGGGAACCGATGAAACTGTTTTATGAATACCAGCCCAAAGCTATCACGGGAACCGATGAAACTGTTTTATGAATACCAGCCCAAAGCTCTCACGGGAACCGATGAAACTGTTTTATGAATACCAGACCAAAGCTATCACGGGAACCGATGAAACTGTTTTATGAATACCAGACCAAAGCTATCACGGGAACCGATGAAACTGTTTTATGAATACCAGCCCAAAGCTATCACGGGAACCGATGAAATTGTTTTATGAATACCAGCCCAAAGCTCTCATGGGAACCGATGAAATTGTTTTATGAATACCAGACCAAAGCTATCACGGGAACCGATGAAATTGTTTTATGAATACCAGACCAAAGCTATCACGGGAACCGATGAAATTGTTTTATGAATACCAGCCCAAAGCTCTCAGGGGAACCGATGAAATTGTTTTATGAATACCAGACCAAAGCTATCACGGGAACCGATGAAACTGTTTTATGAATACCAGACCAAAGCTATCACGGGAACCGATGAAACTGTTTTATGAATACCAGACCAAAGCTATCACGGGAACCGATGAGACTGTTTTATGAATACCAGACCAAAGCTATCACGGGAACCGATGAAACTGTTTTATGAATACCAGACCAAAGCTATCACGGGAACCGATGAAATTGTTTTATGAATACCAGACCAAAGCTATCACGGGAACCGATGAAACTGTTTTATGAATACCAGACCAAAGCTATCACGGGAACCGATGAAATTGTTTTATGAATACCAGACCAAAGCTATCACGGGAACCGATGAAATTGTTTTATGAATACCAGACCAAAGCTATCACGGGAACCGATGAAACTGTTTTATGAATACCAGACCAAAGCTATCACGGGAACCGATGAGACTGTTTAATGAATACCAGACCAAAGCTATCACGGGAACCGATGAGACTGTTTTATGAATACCAGACCAAAGCTATCACGGGAACCGATGAGACTGTTTTATGAATACCAGACCAAAGCTCTCACGGGAACCGATGAAACTGTTTTATGAATACCAGACCAAAGCTATCACGGGAACCGATGAAATTGTTTTATGAATACCAGACCAAAGCTATCACGGGAACCGATGAAACTGTTTTATGAATACCAGACCAAAGCTATCACGGGAACCGATGAAACTGTTTTATGAATACCAGACCAAAGCTATCACGGGAACCGATGAGACTGTTTTATGAATACCAGACCAAAGCTCTCAGGGGAACCGATGAGACTGTTTTATGAATACCAGACCAAAGCTCTCACGGGAACCGATGAAATTGTTTTATGAATACCAGACCAAAGCTATCACGGGAACCGATGAAACTGTTTTATGAATACCAGACCAAAGCTATCACGGGAACCGATGAAACTGTTTTATGAATACCAGACCAAAGCTCTCACGGGAACCGATGAAACTGTTTTATGACTACCAGACCAAAGCTATCACGGGAACCGATGAAATTGTTTTATGAATTCCAGACCAAAGCTCTCACGGGAACCGATGAAATTGTTTTATGAATACCAGACCAAAGCTCTCAGGGGAACCGATGAAATTGTTTTATGAATACCAGACCAAAGCTCTCACGGGAACCGATGATATTGTTTTATGAATACCAGCCAAAGCTCTCAGGGGAACCGATGAGACTGTTAAACATGAGTTAGGTAATTTCATTATCATAGTATAACAGCAGTTAAAACACAGCATAAGTAAAGCGAATAGCATCGCAATACGCCCATTCTACTATACAAAAAAAACACACAAAGAAAACACTCTGAACCAAGTTACAAGAT
>NC_069130.1:17638865-17841130 GCF_026914265.1 Mya arenaria | reverse complement strand
CTATATTGCTGTGGTCAGATGAATGCTTGGTTTGTTATATGCTAATTTGCTTTTATAAAATTTTAACCCGAAGATTTCTAGGTCCATTTGGTTCCACACGCCTTATGTTTATAGGAAAGAAATGTTATCTTCACGATTGTAATCAATCAATCAATCAATCAATCAATCAATCAATCAATCAATCAATCAATCAATCAATCAATCAAACGATCGATCGACCGACCGATCGATCAATCAATCAATCAATCAATCAATCAATCAATCATTTAATCAATCAATCAAAATCATTCAATCAATCAATATCAATTAATCAATCAATCAATCAATCAATCAATCAACAATCGTTACTGAATACACATATGATGAAAGGATATATGGTAGTTATCCGTTTATCCACTCCGACATTTATCCACCTGGACATACTACCCGGACCCTACACGTCGACTTTCTATTTACCGGAATTGTCGGCCTGATACATGTATCTTTATCATATTTTGAAATATGTTTGTCATAATAGCATGTGTATCCATAGCCATTTTGCCTTAATATATAAATAAGCTCTATAAAGATATGTAATAGTTGACATAAAGAACTACCATTGTACTACGAAACGAAACACCGTCGAATTTAATTGAAGTAAACAAACCGTTAAATATAACAGAATTTGCAAACTTTAGAATCACCATAAGTTAACCATTGGCACACAATATCAGGATAAGCGGGAAATAGACCTGCTAGCCTTACATTTAGTGGGAAGTTGTATCATCACCTTCTCCGTCTAAGGCTGCATACCAGGGTGGTCTTGCCTGCCCCGCCCAAACCTGAAACACAGAACATTGAATGAGAATGATATTGAGCTGAATATATAAGTCATGAAGTTTAAATACTTATAAACTGTATGAAGTGGGAACTCATGGTCTGCAGGTATCACACTTGGCTTTCAATCCAGGGGTCAAAAGTTCGATTCCCCTCCACACCACTAAAATACTAGTCGTTACAGTAAATGGGGATCCTGTGTGTATATCAGATGAATTTGAACTAACAAAGGCGGTATCTCAAATGATTTTGAACTTACACAGGTTGTATCTGAAATGGATTCGAACTAACAAAGGCTGTTTCTCAAATGAATTTGAACTAAGAAAGGCTGTATCTCAAATGAATTCGAACTACCAAAGGCTGTTTCTCAAATGAATTTGAACTAAGAAAGGCTGTATCTCAAATGAATTCGAACTACCAAAGGCTGTTTCTCAAATGACTTTGAACTTACAAAGGTGTATCTCAAATGAATTCGAATTAACAAAGGCTGTTTCTCAAATGAATTTGAACTTACAAAGGTTGTATCTCAAATGAATTCGAACTAACAAAGGCTGTTTCTCAAATGAATTTGAACTAAGAAAGGCTGTATCTCAAAATAATTCAAACTAGCAAAGGCTGTTTCTCAAATGAATCTGAATTAATAGGCTGTATCTTAAATGAATTCAAAATAATAATGGCTGTATCTCAAATAAATTTGAACAAACAACGACTGTAACCGAAATCACCAGTGCTTGTTGTAATTTAGCTCGCGTGAATAGTCTTCACCATTGCCTAACAATTTGGATACTTGTTGATGGGTGAACGGCTAGATATTTATAAACCGGTGTTCACTGGCCAATCCAGGGCATTGATGAACGAAATAGTCACAGCCATTGGTATGTGTGTGAGAAGTAATGTATGGTGCTTGATGTTTTTGGTGAATGGCTGTGTTGATGTGGAATGCAAACATACGTTTGACAGGAATCCCGCTTGTTAGTAGCGGGATTGTCCTTCGAGAACAGTCATGTCTCGGGCATTGCAATACATTTTACGGCAGACATTATCAACAAACCTACGACAAAAAACATTTCTCAGCAATTTATGGTGTGTCTAGTAAACAATCGAAATTATTAAAGATTTACTATGACGTCATATATAACGACGACAACGGCATACTACGTGGCCGTTCAACCATACACATATATTTAGGGTGTTACTAGTCAACAATCAAAATTACTAAAGTATTCCTATGACGTCATATATAGCGACGATAGCGGTAGACTCATTCGGAGCTCCTCGGCCATTTTTTTCAAAAACAACCTCGGATGTATTTGGGCGGTTTACATACTCAAAAAGTGATACGTTTAAGTCCGCTGCAAATAGGTCGCGTAGTAATCTTATTTAGCAGTTAAACTTTATGACTTAACTCTTGGAAATCTTAATTATTTTTGCAATAAAACACTTCACTGGCAATCAATTTAAACTGAGATCAATAAATACAACTCTTTAACACTACATTTAATTAATGATATTATTCAAATATTTACGAACTGCTTCAACTGATGTACCGGCATACATCCAAGGTTGTTTTCGATAGCATTTATAAAGGCTTCTGCTTTTATTACATGTTGTTTTGTTGTTAACTGTCTTCAAGTAATCAAATACATTAGTATGTAAACACAAACACAACATGTTACCATCTTACCTAGAACAATTAATTTCACCAAGCGTGCAAACATTTAGTAACAACGTGTACACTTTACGGAACTCAGAAATTTTTCAAACGTTACATAGAAGAACTCAAATTTATGCACAGTCTATAATTCCATCAGCACTGAGAATGTGGAACGATCTATTTTATATAGAAGGTGAAAATCCGCCTCAGATCATCATGCCCGAATGCGTAATACTTGCAGCAACTTAAATTCCGATCTTTACAATAATCATATCGCAATTTCCCCTAAATGTGTCTGTGGTACAGAAATTGAAGATGCTAAACACTTTCTTTTCAAATGTAGTCGGTTTACTGCACAACGGCGGCAATTATTTCTTCAAACAAGGCAATATCACCCGCTGAATACCAATACATTACTACACGGCTACAGTAATCTGAATGACGCACAGAATACATACATATTCCAAAAACAAACAAACATATATTGTTGCTACTAAAAGATTTAAAATAAATGGAGTTCAGTAGCCTACCTATCATTATTCTTGTAGTACTAGTTTACATGTATCTTCTCATTATATCTGGCCATCTCTCTTCTCTCTCTTCTCTCTCTCTCTCTCTCTCTCCTCTCTCTTATATTAATTAAATTAGGTAGTGATGTTCCGATGATAGATTATAATCGAAATTTGTTAAAAAGGTGAAATTCAAGCTATTGAATTTAATGTAGCGTATCAATGATTATGCTGTGTCCAAAGTAACGTGTGTATATCAAAACGTTAAAATTTTGTATGTACCGGGGAATTTGGGAAAACCAGAATATTTGTAATTCCGGACTGCAGTTTTTGTTCCATTGATAATCGGAACCAATTATCGAAAGTCAAACTGGAATCGATTATCGAAAATTAAACTGGAACCGTCAAACTGGAACCGATCGTCGAAAGTCAAACCGGAACCGATCGTCGAAAGTCAAACTGGAACCGATTATCCATAGTCAAACTGGAACCGATTATCGAAAGTCAAACTGGAACCGATTATCGAAAGTCAAACTAGAACCGATTATCCATAGTCAAACTGGAACCGATTATCGAAAGTCAAACTGGAACCGATTATCGAAAGTCAAACTAGAACCGATTATCGAAAGTCAAACCGGAACCGATCGTCGAAAGTCAAACTGGAACCGATTATCCATAGTCAAACTGGAACCGATTATCGAAAGTCAAACTGGAACCGATTATCGAAATCAAACTAGAAACGATTATCGAAAGTCAAAATGGAACCGATTATCGAAAGTCTAACATGAACGATTATCGAAAGTCAAACTAGAACCGATCTTCGAAAGTCAAAATGGAACCGATTCCCAACACTAAAATTGTTTTTTGAATCTTATATTTGCTATGATACATGAAACTTGTAAAAATACCGGTCCACAATCTTTTATAATGATTTAAAAACTGTGTTGCCTACCTAGCAGTAAAAGCTTGACGTCTTTATGTTGACGAATCTCGTCCAAAGATTCCCATCTTATCTGTCACTTTAGGCAGGTGTTGGAGTCTGTCACGAACACTTTAAATCATATAAGGACACTTTTCACTAATCCCATCAATTCACTTAACTGCTTCTGAAAAATAGAAACATATTTTTTGTTAAACGTTTTCATAGCTCAAAATGCATATTGCAAAACATTGATAATTTTCTCTGAGATATGATTAGGACTGAAGTTAGGTGTATAGCTTAATTATGTCAACCGATTAGAGTTAGCCGTCGTAGCTCAGTGGAGACGACGCTGAAACGCAATTAAGGCGACACGGGTTACATGATCATGCAGTGTTTTCTGCCCCTTTTTGGACCGAAAGTAGGCCCATTACCCTTGAACGGCATCTAATTTTCCCTGCCCGTTTCAGAATCATTCCGTGTTACATTATAAAAAGCCCTGATGATCCTTACATGTGTTACAAGTAAATGTCTCACCCTTCAACATAGAATTTAAAAAACAATATCGGCAGGCGAATCTATAACGACATTTCTTACAGAATACGTTGACTTCACTTTCTCTTACATAAAACACAGATCCATTTTTTAGCTGATATGCTTTTACCTAAATTAAGATAATCAATTTCGTCAATTAAAGATTGTTTGGTTTTGTTGTCAAGCGTGACGATTGAAGTATGTGTAGCAAATGACATCATTTTAATGGTTGATTTGTTTGTACGACTATATGTATAACATTTGATTGGTGCGCGCGCATGCATTTTTGAGTATATAAGGGCGACACATTCATTATTTTTGTTCATTTCACGATGACTTTTCAACTTGTCAACCCAGACCTACATGCTTTGTGTGAAACATTTATACGAAAGAAAAGAAACTTTGAAGGGGCTGGCCATCAACGAAAAAACATGTTCAATGTAACATGTCCTTTCACCGATATCGAAGGTTTTCGATTCACGTCGATCACGAACAGTCCATATGATTTTTTGGATTACATCCCAACAGCCCAGCATCTCTTTTTGACAGAACCTACCTTGGAAGCCTTTGAAAAATACATAGATGAAATATTCAAGAACGAACAAAGTGACTGGTCGTATTTCAACATTTTGAAGAAGCTTTCTCCAATGGATTTCAGCAAACTCACAGACACTCTGGAAAATACAAATCTGAGCAGAAGGGTAGACAAAGAGGTGCGAACGAGCATTCCAATTTGCATCATACCAGTAACCGAGTTCGCAGCCCTTGAAGACTACAGTAGGATTTATGGAGTTAAATCAAACAACCAATCTCTGGAGAGAACTCAGATCAGACTTCGCCTAAACACATATTTCGTCGCTCTGATAAGGACACTGAACTGTACAGAATCGGACATCATAGATGTTATGCATCGAAAAAAACATTTTACCCAGTAAAAATTTTCATCTTGTATGTACACAGAAAGAGCTAACATATGCATTCAGGAAGATTCAAACTAGTGGAATACTAAGTCGGATAGGAATTCGCCTTCAGGTTATAGAAAATAGTGGCATGGTTGTGAAGCCTTTGTTTGGATGTCTTCACTCAAACCTTTGCCAAGCACTTGAGTGTTTGTTTGCACTACACCCAATGTTTGCACAGTTCCAAGATGCGCTTACTCTGGAAACGCAACTTATAAATGACGGCAAAGGAATATTATCGAATGCTAAACCCAACAGAAAACGAAAGCATGTGGAAGCGCCACGAGATCAATCCAAACTACCAAAGAGATGGCGAAAAAATGCTATCACGCTAGAAACAGAAATTCCTGTTGAACAATCGGTGATTGAGATGTTAGCAAAAGATTCGTCGAATTCTGCGACTAAAACAAACATAAAGAAGGAGTGCGTGGAACATTGCGAAAATGACTCAAATGACAATGACATACAAGATTGTGGTACCCAGGAGAAGAAATGGCTAAATAACGCTACCTCGCTAAACACAGAAATTCCTCTTGAACAATCGGTAATTCAGATGTTAGCAGAGTATTCGTCGGATACTGCGAACCACACACACATAAAGAAGGAGTGCGTGGAACATTCCGAAAATGACTTAAACGACAATGACACACAATATTGTGGTAACCGGGATGATGACAACAAATGGTGGTTAGACTTATTTGATGAATCCTTAGACGGAAAATCAACTGTAGACATTCTTGCTATGGCAATTGAATTAACTTGCCCAGAGCTACTATTCGATAAGATTATTGTATTATTTTTGAAAAAATAAATGCTTGCAGAATTACTTTGTATCGTTACTTTTATTGACATTATGTTAGCCAGACACTTTAATCAAGAACGACACATTCCTATCGAAGATATGGTATATCACATATTTAGCGATTATACCTTACCTAAGGAAATTCAATCTTCTGAGATTGCCAATATCGTAAACGAACACGGTGATATGCGATATGAATTTCTGGTTGAAATGCGCCAGGAACACTTTGTACCCATAGAATTTACACCAACACATGTGAAATCCATCGAAATTACGCTTGACAGTGCGTTGACACAGAAAATTGTCAGAATCAAATTTCATAACGATGGATACGATTCAGATTTTCTCCTAGCTGAGGAATATGTTAGTGAGCGGGATCATTTACATAAGGGATACGCAAACAAGATATTTTTTTCCGATAGATGTACAGCTGACATGGCAGCCACAGCCTATTATTCGGTAATCAAACTCGACTTCCTTACAAAATTCAGCGTCTTCTCAAGATTGAAAATTGCCCAACATTTACTGCAGCGGTTTGGAAGTGAACTCTACCCTACAAATATGGTACACTTTTTAGATCGACGAATACAGGACATTCATGAACAAGCACTTCTTGCGATAAAATCTCAGAGAGATAATTTGTATAGATCTGATCAATCAAACAGACTTCTAAAGTGTGCTGAATTGAACACAGTTATAAAAGATATTGCAAATGATACATGGACTTACCGAGATTGCTACATTGATACTTCGAAACACCAATTATGTGTTTTATTTCAATCAAAATATGGACTACAAACCTACACGACCAACCGCTTCTGCAAGGATGGTTTTTGTTGCAATAGTAACATCAATTACAAAGGACTCAAGCTACATTTTTGACTGAGGAGTTGTTGGGTGAATTATGTGTTTTACTTTTTTATGAATAAAATGTTTGTACATCGTGTATGCAGTGTGTTGTAAATGCTTTGTCTCAAAACATATTAACCATTCTCTCAGTTTTGATTTACAAATGATAGAGCACAACACGAACACAGTGCTTAAAATTATGATTTATTTGACAACTTTTCAATTTTTTCAAAATTTTTGACTTTGGATTTTCACCATAGCGCATTCGTTTTTTAGCTATATACTTACCAAAGCGCATTTGCGTTTAAGCGATGTAGTTTTTTCACGCTGAGTACCCCCCTTATGAAACTTTTTTTTACATTGAATTTAGAACGATTTATTTGAATCTCAAAATTAAGCACACAAAGTGACGATGTACAAATATTTTGGGATGACGAGATTTTGGCTCGCTCGCCCGACCAAACTAAAAGACTTATAGATATACTTTAAGTCTTTCAGTTGGGCTGGGCGAGGTAACCAAAAAGCTCGTCACCCTAAATTATTTGTACATCGTCACCTGGTTTGCTTAAATTTGTGAGTCGATTTGTCATAAAAAGAGTAAAATGTATGATAAGATGCTTAGCATCTTCAAATAATTTGACATTCATCTTTTGGTTTGACAAATAATAAGAGTGAAATGTATGATAAATTGCTTAGCATCTTCAAATAATTTGACGTTCATCTTTTGGTTTGACAAATAATAGAGTGAAATGTATGAGAAATGCTAAATGTCATGAATCGATTTGACACTTAGCATTTGGTTTGACAAATGAAAAAATGATTTATTCATTCGCGACGATTTCTTAATTTTCACAAATGAATGGTATCTCATTCTATTTTCTGTCAAATAAACCTTAATGATCTGCATGTTTTTTCCAGGAGATGAAAATTTCATGAAATGCAAAATGTTCATATTCAATTTACATTCTCAAAGAATTTACTCATTGTGTCAATGTCAATGAAACTGGCGTTCACACAAGATTTGAAAACAAGTAAAATCGTCATATTGCTTTCATTCATTTGATGTTTTTATGAAGAATTTGCATGTTTTTTCTATGAGATGAAAATTTCATGAAATGCAAAATGTTCATATTCCATTTTTATTTTCAAAGATTTGACTCATTGTGTCAAGTCCATGAAACTGGCGTTCACACAAGATTTGAAAACAAATAAAATCTTCATATTGATAATTATGAGACAATCTGTGGCTATTTGGCATGACAAAAAATAAAGTGAAACATCAATGAGTTGTGATGGTTTACATTTGGACATTTTTTCAAGTTGATCTACAAATGGACGAATACTCTATTCATATTGGATGATTTACTTGCAGTGTGTTGTAAATACTTAGTCTCAAAACATATTAACCATTCTCTCAGTTTTGATTTACAAATGATAGAGCACAACACGAACACAGTGCTTAAAATTATGATTTATTTGACAACTTTTCAATTTTTCAAAATTTTTGACTTTGGATTTTCACCATAGCGCATTCGTTTTTTAGCTATATACTTACCAAAGCGCATTTGCGTTTAAGCGATGTAGTTTTTTCACGCTGAGTACCCCCCTTATGAAACTTTTTTTTACATTGAATTTAGAACGATTTATTTGAATCTCAAAATTAAGCACACAAAGTGACGATGTACAAATATTTTGGGATGACGAGATTTTGGCTCGCTCGCCCGACCAAACTAAAAGACTTATAGATATACTTTAAGTCTTTCAGTTGGGCTGGGCGAGGTAACCAAAAAGCTCGTCACCCTAAATTATTTGTACATCGTCACCTGGTTTGCTTAAATTTGTGAGTCGATTTGTCATAATAAGAGTGAAATGTATGATAAACTGCTTAGCATCTTCAAATAATTTGACGTTCATCTTTTGGTTTGACAAATAATAGAGTGAAATGTATGAGAAATGCTAAATGTCATGAATCGATTTAACACTTAGCATTTGGTTTGACAAATAATAAAGTGAACTGTTTGATAAATGCTCAGTATCATGAATCGCTTTGATATTCATCAATTCGTTTTATTAATGAAAAAAATGATTTATTCATTCGCGACGATTTCTTAATTTTCACAAATGAATAGTATCTCATTCTATTTTTCTGTCAGATAAACCTTAATGATCTGCATGTTTTTTCAAGGAGATGAAAATTTCATGAAATGCAAAATGTTCATATTCCATTTTTATTCTCAAAGATTTTACTCATTGTGTCAAGTCAATGAAACTGGCGTTCACACAAGATTTAAAAACAAGTAACATTGTCATATTGCTTTCAGTCCTTTGATTTTTTTTATGTGCTGAAAATTTCATGAAATACAAAATGTTCATGTTCAATTTTTATTTTCAAAGATTTTACTCATTGTATCAAGTCCATGAAACTGGCGTTCACAAAAGATTTGAAAACAAATAAAATCTTCATATTGATAATGATGAGACAATCTGTGGCTATTTGGCATGACAAAAAATAAAGTGAAACATCAATGAGTTGTGATGGTTTACATTTGGACATTTTTTCAAGTTGATCTACAAATGGACGAATACTCTATTCATATTGGATGATGTACTTTTGATTTACAAAAGATAGAGCAGTACACTAACAATGTGCTTAAAATTATGATTTATTTGACAACTTTTCAATTTTTTCAAAATTTTTGACTTTGGATTTTCACCATAGCGCATTCGTTTTTTAGCTATATACTTACCAAAGCGCATTTGCGTTTAAGCGATGTAGTTTTTTCACGCTGAGTACCCCCCTTATGAAACTTTTTTTTACATTGAATTTAGAACGATTTATTTGAATCTCAAAATTAAGCACACAAAGTGACGATGTACAAATATTTTGTGATGACGAGATTTTGGCTCGCTCGCCCGACCAAACTAAAAGACTTATAGATATACTTTAAGTCTTTCAGTTGGGCTGGGCGAGGTAACCAAAAAGCTCGTCACCCTAAATTATTTGTACATCGTCACCTGGTTTGCTTAAATTTGTGAGTCGATTTGTCATAATAAGAGTGAAATGTATGATAAGATGCTTAGCATCTTCAAATAATTTGACATTCATCTTTTGGTTTGACAAATAAAATGAGTAAAATTTATGATAAACTGTTTAGCATCTGTAAATAATTTGACATTCAATTTTTGGTTTGACAAATAATAGAGTGAAATGTATGAGAAATGCTAAATGTCATGAATCGATTTGACACTTAGCATTTGGTTTGACAAATAATAAAGTGAAATGTTTGATAAATGCTCAGTATCATGAATCGCTTTGATATTCATCATTTTTTTTTACTTGTGAAAAAAAATGATTTATTCATTTGCGACGATTTCTAAATTTTCACAAATGAATAGTATCTCATTCTATTTTTCTGTCAATTAAACCTAAAGTGTTAAATGGAACAAAAAAATAATGCAAAAGTGTTATCATTCAAACTTTTATTATCGAACTTATGAGTCTATACACATACACATACACATGTTTAATATTTCAGTAACGTTTTTGCTCACTACAAATGCGCGATCCTATTTTTCAAAACATTTCAAGTTTGTTTCAATTTTTTCAATTGATCGAATAGAATTCTTGTACTTTAAGTTAAATTTTTTCATCCAATCAAACACTGATTTGCTGTCGAATAAACGAGATTTATCTTGCAAAATTTGGCTATGTTTTGTTATTGATTCTAATTCTTGTTTTAACGACGAAATGTCTGTGTGAATATCACTTGAGCTAGTTTGAATATCACATGAGCTAGCTGTACTTTTTGCACATTCGGGAAACATCGCCAAAAGTCCATTCTGTACAAATTGATTGTTCCAGCAGATTGTTCTGACATATCTTGTCAAAATATCTGTGTCAGGACTCATATCTTCCAGTTTTAACCGCATCCACAAATTGTTCGCTTTAACGAGCGCATGTTTCAATTCATTAACCAGAGCACAAGCCAAATCCTGCAAAGTTCGATTAGTGTCTATCTTTATTTTCGTCTCATAGGGTATTTTTTTGTTAATTTTTTTATTCATTTCTGAACCTAGTGACTGTGGCATGTTAAGTACATCATTTGACTTCTGAGTGGTAATTTCGCTGATTCCAAATGAGCTTTGAATGGTGCTTATGATTTGTTCTGCCTTTTGCTGCCTTTGTACCATAGCCTTTAGGATCAAGAACACCTCTTTGTCATCTCCAAACTTTGAGTAAAGGCAAACGAGCCTACTTCCAAAGTCTATTATTGACGAGATATCGTTGGCTATTGTCGAAACCATAGTATTCTTGTCAAAGTTGCAAAACTCCACAAGACTGAACTGTTTATCTGTTTTATGTTCCGCGAATCTGCAATGTCTCAAAAGCATCTCCAGTGATTCATTTTGACATTCACTGAGTTCCTTGGCAGGATTCCGCAGCTCAGGATACCCAAATGTTTCTTCATCAAGTTTTTTACAAAACTGATTACATTTGAGTTTTGTCTCTTCATTTCTTTCGAGAACCTCTGGCAGAAGAGAAAAGAAATCAATTTTACTTTTCGGTATTCTTTTTGTTTTTTTGTTCATTGCTATATTGAAATTGATACTAAACATTCTCATATTTATATTACTTATACTAACATAGTGTACAAAAATAATGCGGAATCAAGTCCATGAAACTGGCGTTCACACAAGATTTGAAAACAAATAAAATCTTCATATTGATAATTATGAGACAATCTGTAGCTATTTGGCATGACAAAAAATAAAGTGAAACATCAATGAGTTGTGATGGTTTACATTTGGACATTTTTTCAAGTTGATCTACAAATGGACGAATACTCTATTCATATTGGATGATTTACTTGCAGTGTGTTGTAAATACTTAGTCTCAAAACATATTAACCATTCTCTCAGTTTTGATTTACAAATGATAGAGCACAACACAAACACAGTGCTTAAAATTATGATTTATTTGACAACTTTTCAAATTTTTCAAAATTTTTGACTTTGGATTTTCACCATAGCGCATTCGTTTTTTAGCTATATACTTACCAAAGCGCATTTGCGTTTAAGCGATGTAGTTTTTTCACGCTGAGTACCCCCCTTATGAAACTTTTTTTTACATTGAATTTAGAACGATTTATTTGAATCTCAAAATTAAGCACACAAAGTGACGATGTACAAATATTTTGGGATGACGAGATTTTGGCTCGCTCGCCCGACCAAACTAAAAGACTTATAGATATACTTTAAGTCTTTCAGTTGGGCTGGGCGAGGTAACCAAAAAGCTCGTCACTCTAAATTATTTGTACATCGTCACCTGGTTTGCTTAAATTTGTGAGTCGATTTGTCATAAAAAGAGTAAAATGTATGATAAGATGCTTAGCATCTTCAAATAATTTGACGTTCATCTTTTGGTTTGACAAATAATAATAGTGAAATGTATGATAAACTGCTTAGCATCTGTAAATAATTTGACATTCATCTTTTGTTTTGACAAATAATAGAGTGAAATGTATGACAAATGCTCAGTATCATGAATCGATTTGTCACTTAGTATTTGGTTAGACAATAAATAAAGAGCAATAAATGATATATGTTCAGTGTCATTATTCGATTTTACATTCATCATTTGGAATGTCAAATAATAGAGTGAAATGTATGACAAATGCTAAAGTGTCACATTGGTGTGAAATAAATTATGATATGAATTATGTTTGTTTTTTCAAAAAGTATTTAACAGAAATGGTATGTAAGGTTAGTGCAATTGCTTTTGATTGTCAATTGTAATCAGAATGACACAAAAAAGAGGATATTGCTTTACAATGAACGATTACAACGAAGATGATTTAAAAAAACTAAAAGATATTAAATGTAAATATATCATCATTTGCAAAGTAATTGGAGATAATGAAGTACGGTTACGAGGTTATATTTACTACCAGGGAAGCGGAAAAACCTTCACTGGCGTCAAAAGAGATGTAGGAGATAAAGCACATATCGAACCAGCGGAGGAAACACCAGTGAAGAGCAAAATGCATTGTAGCAATGGAGGATTAGTGATATTTGAAAATAGTAAATTACCTCAAAGGGAAAAGAGACAAAATGAAGTTCGCACGTCCGAGGTGAAAACAAATGTAAAATCGTTGAAGCCTAAGTTCGATGATGATAAATATGTGTGTGCTACCAAAGCTAAACAAGACTTTTTCCTTTCTGTGACAGACCTTTTAAAAGTACCATTCGTCAAGTTCGCGACACAAAAACTATACAATCGAGATGATATACAGGGAATAGTGAGTAAGAAATATGGTTCTGATGACCCGACCGAGATCTTGAAAATATTAAAGCATAAACGAGAAAAACGCATCGCTATCCGCCAAGCTAAATCACAACAGAGACAAGAACAGAGACATTCACATCTGAGATATCTTTTATCTCAGAGTGGCCTCGAGCTCCGAGACGACAGTACTCTCTGTCAGAGGTATATCAGAGGGGAAATCAAAGAACAAACTCCAGAATGGATTGTCAATCGTATGTGTCAATTGAAGTATCTGTACCAATATCTCGATATGAAAAAAGCATATAAAGAATCACGGAAGCTTAAGGCTGAACAACCTGACTATCCTCAATCAATCAGTCAACTCGCAGAGCACATTGCTCTACGCAAAGTAGGAGGTTCATACCCTGATAAATTTCCATGGCTTTGATATTATTCACAAATTTGTTGTTTTTTCCATTGTTTGTGATTTTCAAACATAATAAACCAATAAACCTGATATTTCGGTTTTGTCTCATTATCAGATGATGAAGAGAGAAAAATAACACTATATATATATGGCTATAAACAGAACGTATCATTTGTTACAATGGAGTATTCTTTCAAACAAGTATCGATTCCAAAACATCAAGAATATGATAATTTCACTGCTCGATTAGCAACATATAGTGCTTGGTCGATCGATTTCATTGATCCAGTTGACTTGGCAAAAGCAGGATTGTTTTTTACCGGTTTTCGTGATGAAGTAACTTGTTATTTTTGCGGAAATCATTTACACTCGTGGGAGCGAGGAGAAGTCCCAGAAAATGAACATGCACGTTTTTTCCCCAATTGTAAGTTAACACATAACATGGAATCTGAAGATCTTATTAACGAAGAAGATGACGATGCATATGATCCTGATCCCTTTTACAGACAATTTTTCAGCGAGTCAGCACGACTCGAAACGTATAGAGATTGGAAATCTGTGATAAGTCAAGAAGAGTTGGCAAAAAATGGATTTATTTACCAACACACTGGGGATCGCGTTCAGTGTGTGTTTTGTCGAAAATGTTTTTCTGACTGGAAGCCAGAAGACCGAATCCCAAATGTTCATTATCGTTTCAGCCCAGAATGTCCCTTTGCTGCTGGATTTGAAACAAGAAATGTACCTCTGGTATGCATTTCAGAACAACAAAATATTGACAAAATCCTACTTGAATTTGGGTTTCGCATCGAGGAAATTAGTAACGCCAAACTGGTCTTTCGCAGAACATACGGCAGTGAAAAGAGTTATGAAATCAATGACATTTGTAACATTTTGCTCGAAACGAATGTAAAGCACGGACCATCTGAAAACCATGAACAAGACACAAACCTTGATGAACGAAGACAGTGCAAAATTTGTTTTGACGGTCTCGTAGACATGGTACTTTTGCCTTGTGGGCATCTGTTTTGCTGCAGAGTGTGTGCCAACATCCTGTCAAATTGTTCCATATGTCGGAAGAAAATCACAGGCAGAGTACAGGCTCTATTGTGATGACATTAAATGGCTACATCGGATGGGACCAAACCACAGTCAACTGCGCGTTTACACAGAGCAAACTGGGAAGTTTTGTTTTGATGTTTGAAAAATGAAAATGGAAATGGAATGGACTTGGGGAAATAGGCTGATAGAAAAGGCCCCCCCCCCCTTGTTGAAAATCCCCCCCCCCCTTATTTTCACCCCCGTTTTCTGTATTCCATTATTTGTGGTGGCTACAAAGAACTCATGCACACATACAAACACACAAACATACACTATGACAGCCGATACAGCCGATACAGATCCAAACATGTCAAACATGTCAAACATGTCAAACACGTCAAACTATTCGTATGATAAGAGATTCGGAAAACGTTTTCGATGTTGTGAGTGGTGTGGTGGATACAGTAACATTGACTATCTCCTACTCGTTATGAAAAACTGTGTGTTCGAACATTCCGCGTGTCCAAGCTGTTTCGATAAATACAACGGCGTTTGTCCTGCTTGTTGGTTGAGCCATCCAGTAGCGTTAAAACACATTAAAGAAAGGAAACGATACTACAAGAAATTGGGTATCTCAGAAGGAAAAGATTATCTGACTAGAATCAAGCAAAGCGCAAGAAAACAGTTTAAGCGCTACTGGATGTTGAGATATGCATTATTTTAGGGCCACGGTTTTGAATATATCTTGCTGAAATCAACAAATGTCAAACAAAACGCATAATGACAAGCAATTGTATTGAGAACTGCCAGTGTGACGACTGTAAGTTTTTCAGATTGAATTATTATGACTGTATCCTTTTCAGATTGAATTATTATGACTGTATCGATAACTGCCAGTGCGACGACTGTAAATTGTACAGACAGAAGATGGATTTGAATGATTCCAATGCCATGAACTGTGAGATGGATGAGCTGGCTAACACCGTAAAAACACAGAAATCAGACAACAGCAATACCTTACCGCAACAAACCGAATCGATGAGTGTTGATATGTTGGATAA
This sequence comes from Mya arenaria, assembly GCF_026914265.1. Taxonomy (NCBI): domain Eukaryota; kingdom Metazoa; phylum Mollusca; class Bivalvia; order Myida; family Myidae; genus Mya; species Mya arenaria. The sequence goes on along the minus strand of NC_069130.1, from coordinate 17,825,297 downwards.
GGAAATGTTCATGAATTATTATGAAATGTTCAAACCGCAGATGGATTTAAACGATTCCAGTTCCAATGCGGGAATGAAAAGAAAAGTGGAAAATGGTGAGATGGATAACATTGTAAAAAGACAGAAAATAGAATACAGCAATACCTCCCCCCAGCAAACCGAATCGATGAGAGTTGGTATGTTTGACAAGGACAATGACTGTATGGATCTTGTTTGATATTTATGCAAAAAGCTACAATGTGCTTCTATTTGAAATAAATGAACATAAAACCAATATGAAAGTTTTGACGATGAATAATATCGATGAATTATTTTTTTGCTATTATAAGGTCTCCAAATTGTGCACTGGTTACAAACAATCTACAATCTACAACATGTCAAGCAAATCATCTCCTCAGCACTACTCAACTGAAGACGAAAAACTAACAAGCAATGGCAGAAGACTATTTGCGAGATGCGGCAGAGTCTTGTATGGATGTGAGCATGGATGAGAAAGAATTCAGCGCAGTAAAAGTAAAAGCAGACGTTCTTACTCCACCTGCTAGCCCGATAAGGAAGAGGTTCAAGGCATGGGAAGGAAAAGATGAAGCTACAGCTGTTGTCCTTTCAGATGATGACGATATCGAGGATGGGAATTTTAGCGATGATCTTGAAAATTCTTCGCCGGCTTCCCCTTTGGATCATGATAAAGTTGCGAAAATACTTGAACAAATATACACTATTCAGGAGTCAAAATATGAGGCAGACCAGATCAGGAGGTGCGTTGAAATGTACAGAGAGATCAAGTATTGTGAGACGGAAGAAGCGAGGACAGCACTGAGACACAGTTCAAACGATTATGCTGAACCTGAGATTCTAGACGATTTTCTGTTGAAGCACATAGGCTATATGTGGGAAACGATAAAACCAGTACTTATGAACAATGAACCTGGGGACTCTGAGTATCAGGACTTTGGAGACATTTAGTGTGTTATGATGTTTCAAGTTTTTGTAGATAACGATTCAATTGTAAAATAAACATGAAAAAATGAAATATTCTTTGTCTTGTGTTTTCGTAAATGTGTAAAACGCAGCAAATATAGACAATAGTTTATTGTGTCACCAACGGTTAAGACTTGCCATGTTACTGTTGTCAAAACATTTGAATTACATAAACTGAATGAAATTGACTTGACACTATATTAGTGAAATATTTTTGAACCTCTTTAAATAAAGTATGGCTCACAACAACGGTAAAAAAAACTCAAAATGTATTTCGTATGATAAGAGACTCGGAAAACGTTTCAGAGCTTGTCATTGGTGCGGTGGCTACAGTAACATTGACTATCGCTTGCTCGTTATGAAACAATGTGCATTCGAACATTCCGCGTGTCCAAGCTGTTTTGATAAATACAACGGCTTTTGTCCCGCTTGTTGGATAAACCACCCGGCACGAAAAATGAATAGAAGAAACATTAAACGTTACTACAAAAGATTGGGTAACTCAGAAGGAAAAGATTATCTGGCCAGAATCAAGCAAAGCGCAAGAGAACAGTTTAAGCAAAACGTACTGAGATTTGCGTTTCTAAGACTTAGGATAACAAAATATTAACATAAAAAACGAATGCTTTGAAATTGCTTTTTATTGAACTTCGTAATATTCACTTGTAAGTGGCAGAAGTAAAGTAATTCATGAAAAATCTTGAGTGTTTTCGTTGAATAGTTCCATACAGGCAGCTTCGTCTAAGGATTGCAGGTTGTCTGTTTGAGATTTCAAGCGCAAAACTTCGTCTTCCAATGCCGTGTTATTTTGCTTAAGCTGATTGTTTTCCGCAGTCAGCTGTGACAGATTCAATGTCAAGCGTGTAACTTCGTCCTGCAATAGTTGACTATCGTCCGTATTCGAGTTGTGCACATGAGTTTGCTTATACCGATCGTTCTCTCTGATCAACCTGAACACCTTTTGCTGTAGTGCGCCACATTTCTTGCGATACTCGGTCGTTTCCAGTTTGTTTTGCAGAAATGTTTTTTCGATATTGTCAAGTATCGAGACGATTTCTTTGAACGTAGACTCGTGCTTGTTATCACCCATACATAGTCTCGCTACGAAGCCGGTAATTTGTAAATTAAGGTTGCTTATGTCCGTCATATTTCTATTGTGAGCGAGTTCAATGTCAGTTTTATTTTCGATTTATATCATGGAATGCGATTTACTAGTGAATTATTTTTATTCTATTATAAGGGCTTGAAAATTTGTTACTTGTCATACACATTCTCAAACAATTATGTCCAGTCAAGCATCGACACAGCAAACAACGCCTTGTGAGAATACACAGTGAAAACGAGCAAAAAAGCGAATCTTCTTCTCAGCAACCCATGGAATGATATCAATGAATATGAAAAAATGATGGAGATGGCAGAAGATTATTTGCGAGATGCTGAAGAACAAAAATCGAGCGAAATCGAATCCATGCAAGATTGACAACCCAGACGGGGCAGCTTGTTATATGAGAAATTGCTGCGTTTGTGACGGATACTGTTATGATAGTGATAATTTTGAAGACATTGAGAACGTAGACGAGGAAGTAAAAATTGACGAAATTGAACCAAGCATTCAAGTAAATCAATTTCAGTTCACCGAACGACACAAGGAAAAACTAATAAAAGCTATTGATATTTTCTCTGAAGGAAGATTAACGAGAAAACGGAACACTCGCCACCTGAAACATTTGCAAACAACTCCTATTCAGACAAGTGGAACAAGAGATGTTTACAACTGGGTATCAGGATTGAAATTTTGCGCTATCTCGGAACACAAAAACCCAGTCGGCTACCCGTGTACCTATTACATCAGAATCAAACAGAACGAGTCAAATAAATCCGTTCGATGTTTTTTGTATTGCCATTGCTTTAGCACGCGATGCCAGAATCTTGTTGTTTCAAAATGTATATGGAATTTTAACATCGAAATACAATGATAATAAGCAGATCATGTGTTGTTTCATTTAATTTCAAAAATATTGCATATGTTCACGAAACATTTTTTGATTACAGTAAATAGCTTTCAGTATATGGTCATACTTAGCCATGCTTGAAAAGACATTTGATATAGCCGCCCTTAAGACACGATTAGGTAAATGCATGGTCCATGGCTTAAAATAATGCAATGAGTGGAACGAATATAGTTCATATATAAACTTATCTTTTCTTCTCATGTCATACTTGTCAAAACCTACTGATCTAGTATATATACAAATTATGGGAATCAAGAAAATCAAAACGTGTTTGAAGAAGTTGCTCAGAAGGTCTGATGCAAAACAGAAAAACATGGACAGTGTGCAATTGAATGCAAACATCAATATGGCAATTGAAATCCACACGTGTCCGAAACTATATCCGTGTTTGATTTGTTTCAAAAACGGAGAGGCTGAACAGAAAGCAGAACAGAGAGCCCCAAGCCATCAGTGCCCTGAACTGTACCCCTGTTTGGTGTGTTTGGTGCAAGAAGACTCGTCGAGTGTTGACAAAACTTACAAAGTTGTTGAAAAGCTCAGTAGCAGAGACTTAGAGAGAAATGAGAATCACGAAGCACTTCGCCAGTTCTTCGCCAGGCGTGGGAGGCAATTTGTGCCAAAACAGTGTTAACAATAAATTGAGTGATGAACAGACAATGATTAGTAACAAAATAAAATGTATGAACTGTTCGTGTTTTATTGTGTTTATCTATAGTAATCTAGTTGGAATCACTTAAGCTTCAAGAACAACTATGCTTGCTCATTGTTATCAAACGAGTAATGGTCATATAGTCATATATATATGTGCAAATCGCTATGCATAACTCCTCAAAGATACACAGAATGTATCGTAAAATGCTGCAAAGTACGATACTTAAGCAAAATAAAACATGAAATAAAGTAAAACAATCACAGAATAATGTTACGATTTTCGGTACAAGCTATACTGAGCTGATTATTATAAGGGAAAGTGTTGTCTGTCGTATTCACTTGGATACGGTTGAACCATGTAAACAATACTCTTTGTGTGTAAAATTTGGGATATTTTCTGTGTTTGAAGGTACGACCTTGGTAGTTATAGTTTCTATAATGTGTTCGCGATTGAATCAAGCCGGGTTTATGCATATACAAGAGATATAAATGATTTTACGAGGTTTTAAACATTTCCAATTTCAGAAAATATTTCTACTTTCGATTTCGTTTTTCTGAAAATGAACAAACTTTTTTTTTCCTATTGTTTAATTTCATAAAACGATACATAATACATGATTAAGATAATTTTAAATTATTTTTAATGAGTGTATTTTCTTTATTTTCGTAAAAGTTTAAAAAATAAATAAATAATGCAATTCATGGAATGATATGACGTGATATGTATGACGTCATATTGCAGAGTTCTCGCTGTGCGCTGGTCGGCCATCTTGAAAAATAAATTGTGAAGGTCGTATTTCCAGCTTTCCTGCGGTAAGTATGACATGAATGTTTAAAAGTTTTATGAGAAATTGTGTCTAAATATATGATGTATCATATTACCAACAAGTTTTGTCGATGTGTGCATTGAATTACGTAAAAACTTATGTCAAAAGAAATTGCTCCCAGCTCGTTTTAGAATGTTTCGAACATTCTCGAAGCCGATTTTAGAAACTTTAATTCTCGGCTAGATATGTTGAAAAACATAGTAAGCGGTGTTAATTCATATCTCTTGTCTTGTTTATGTCATATTTTGAATGATTTTAACTTTGTTTAGGGACCAAACTGACAGAAATAAGAAATGACAAATCATGCGAGATTGATAAATATCTTCTTCTATTTCTTTGTTTGAAAAATATGTTGAAAATTATTTTTTTTAAACCAGAGACGGTAGTTCAGATGCAGTCGTCCTGTGTGTCAGAAAGCTGGTGATCAAAATGGTTGAAGGCAGTACCCAAGAAAGTACATTTACAAGTAAGTAAAATCGCTGAAAATTAATTCCATGAATTGAACTGTCATATCATAATCTCAGTGCTTAGTCTGTTTGGAAATATGCTTGGAATAATTTTTATAAACTGATAATTTATCTAATAACAGACACTGTGTTTGATTTATTACATTGAACTGAGATAAATTTTCAGTTTGTGTTTGATATCTACCAATGCCATAAATGCATAATTTTGTTCCTGTTGTGAATGATAAGAAATGTTGGGAACATAATACCTTCTGCATGTGAACAGTTTTTCTGTTTCTGTTTGTATGTAGGAAGTATTTTGTTTTCAGGATTATTTCAACATTGTTGATGTGGATGAAATGTGCACTTAGCCATGCTTTTAATGGAATGAAAAAAGTAAAAAACTAACAAGCAATATGTGCAGTTTTGTTAATAAAATGTTTTGTTTCAGAGTTGTGAGGAGTAACCTAGCCTATATAACCTGAAGCTCACCCAATATGCAGTGTGTTCTGCTCTGTCAATAACAAGTAAGTAATTTCACCAAATTTCATCAGAAACAAATCTCAAAGTTGCAATGAACAGTAAAGTTAACTCATCTTGGTACTTTAATATAATGAAACACTGAACCAACATGATTTGATTTTGCTCTTTGTACTTATTTCACATTATGGTAGCAAAATTACAGCTATGTGTCAGATTCATGACATTTAGCATTTGTCATACATTTCACTCTTTCAGTTGTCAAACCAAATGCTAAGTGTCAAATCCATTCATGATATTTAGCATGTGTCATACATTTCACTATATTATTTGTCAAACCGAAAGATGAATGTCAAATTATTTACACATGCTTAGCAGTTTATCATACATTTCACTTTATTATTTGTCAAACCAAAAGATGAATGTCAAATTATTTGAAGATGCTAAGCATCTTATCATACATTTTACTCTTTTTATGACAAATCGACTCACAAATTTAAGCAAACCAGGTGACGATGTACAAATAATTTAGGGTGACGAGCTTTTTGGTTACCTCGCCCAGCCCAACTGAAAGACTTAAAGTATATCTATAAGTCTTTTAGTTTGGTCGGGCGAGCGAGCCAAAATCTCGTCATCCCAAAATATTTGTACATCGTCACTTTGTGTGCTTAATTTTGAGATTCAAATAAATCGTTCTAAATTCAATGTAAAAAAAAGTTTCATAAGGGGGGTACTCAGCGTGAAAAAACTACATCGCTTAAACGCAAATGCGCTTTGGTAGGTATATAGCTAAAAAACGAATGCGCTATGGTGAAAATCCAAAGTCAAAAATTTTGAAAAAAATGAAAAGTTGTCAAAAAAATCATAATTTTAAGCACGTTGTTAGTGTACTGCTCTGTCATTTGTAAATCAAAACTGAGAGAATGGTTAATATGTTTTGAGACTAAGCATTTACAACTCACTGCAAATATTCTTTGGTGGTCAAAGACTTAATAGAAGTTAATTAGCCAGTGTTCATATTTAGTAAATGAAAATTAGTGAGTTAAAGCTTATATTGTTAAGTTTTATTGTATATCATCTGGCAGGGAAAACAAGATCATTTAAGATTCATGTTTTTGGTGGCAAACAAATTGAACAAGTATTGTTCTTATTTTACTCATTGATGTTTTCATTTTTCAACAGAAATGTTTTGTTTTTTCAGCTCTGTATGGCTGGTCTGACCTCAGTGGAGGTTGTTCGTTTAAATGGTTTCGGGACATTGAAGTAAAAACAACACGAGGTAAAATACAAAGTGCTTATTTATTTTTTAACTTGTTTATCCAGTAGTATATGATAAACAGTTTTTGAACTTGTTCATCCAGTATTATATGGTACATACAACAATAATGTAGAATATTAAATCACTGAGTTGCGGCTTCTCTGAACAAACATCTGTTCACTTTATGTCCACAGTTTTTTGAGAAACAAACAGGGCATCTGTTTTCCCAGTTTGTAGATTTTCTCGTTTTGCAGAATGTCCCACCAAGAGTGAAGGGCTGCCTGTTTGCTTCAGATTCCCAGTCCTCCTCGCTGATGATTTCTGAAGTCCTTACGCAGTCACCCCAGTCTTCAACCTCAGTTTGTACAGGTGATAATGTTTTTGAACCATAGTTCATTGTCATGTCATTGGAGTTGTTCAGCTGCTCCAGTTCTGACTGTAACTCTGTTTTGAGTACAGCAAGTCTAGCCTCAAGAATGGCAATTCTCTTAATTTTGCGATTAAGTCTCTCCATTGTACAGATCATAAATTGCTGTAGTTTTCAAGTTTTGTAATGATATTAAGTATGCGTTACATATTAAATATGCACAAAAATAATGCATTCGATCTGCATTTCACAAGTGTAAAACATCACAAATGAATGGTATTTCAATCTACTTTTTTGTCAAACCATATGACATTATTTGTTCATGACATTTAGAAATAGTCATACAATGCAAATTCTTCTAGTACACAATCGCAAATAAATAATTCTTTCAGTTGTCAAACCAAATGCTAAGTGTCAAATCGATTCATGACACTGAGCATTTATCAAACATTTCACTCTATTATTTGTCAAACCAAAAGATGAACGTCAAATTATTTACAGATGCTAAGCAGTTTATCATACATTTCACTTTATTATTTGTCAAACCAAAAGATGAATGTCAAATTATTTGAAGATGCTAAGCATCTTATCATACATTTTACTCTTTTTATGACAAATCGACTCACAAATTTAAGCAAACCAGGTGACGATGTACAAATAATTTAGGGTGACGAGCTTTTTGGTTACCTCGCCCAGCCCAACTGAAAGACTTAAAGTATATCTATAAGTCTTTTAGTTTGGTCGGGCGAGCGAGCCAAAATCTCGTCATCCCAAAATATTTGTACATCGTCACTTTGTGTGCTTAATTTTGAGATTCAAATAAATCGTTCTAAATTCAATGTAAAAAAAAGTTTCATAAGGGGGGTACTCAGCGTGAAAAAACTACATCGCTTAAACGCAAATGCGCTTTGGTAAGTATATAGCTAAAAAACGAATGCGCTATGGTGAAAATCCAAAGTCAAAAATTTTGAAAAAATTGAAAAGTTGTCAAAAAAATCATAATTTTAAGCACGTTGTTAGTGTACTGCTCTGTCATTTGTAAATCAAAACTGAGAGAATGGTTAATATGTTTTGAAATTAAGCATTTATCATTTCTGTAAAAATCCAATGTTATAAATGAAACCAAAATTTACCAGAGTAAACATTAATGTGCTATTGTATGTAAGAATGTTTCGTCTTTTACACGTTTCATTTCTTTTTTTCAGATGAGATGCCATACACAGGGGATCCGACAGAAGACAGCAGACAGAATTCGTCGATCTATTTGAAATGTCATTGTTTATTTGAAAAAAAGATACCTATCCACACTTGTTCGTTTTAAAATATTGTTTGTATTATATGTGCTTTGTACCGTTGCTTTTTGTTTATCAGTAATTCTCCAACACTTGTATTTCGTGTTTTACATGAACATTGAAAATTTATCATACAGTAAATCATTTCAAAAAATAAAAATCAAATGGAGAAATACTGATTTATCTGTTTGCTTTTAATGTTTGTGCTGTCTTGCTTACCCCAGTAACGCGGGTCTTGTTTGCTATTGTGAGTACTGTTGTTATTTTTTTTGGCCATCCAAAGTATTGTTCACGAAAGATAACACATTTTTTCATAAAATTGGTTACATTTTGGTCTGTCGATTTTTTTCAATGAAACCACAGTCAAACGGTTTTTCACTATATTTTTTTATGAGAAACAGCCAGACTTGGTCACGGCTGAAACCGAGGAACATTTGTGATTGAACAAAATTTTAGCAGTAATGCTGCTTGTAATTCATAAATTTATTAAGCTTTGGTCTTGTCATATTGATTACGATATTGGTTGGAACATAACTTGGTAAAATGGTAAACATTTTGATAGTGTGTACAAGAGCAAAATTTGCACTGCATTTCAAAATGTTTCATTTTTGTGAAATGCTGTTGACAAAATGATTTGTTTGCTCGTGCCAGCATGGGTCGACGAGATTCGTTTCTCACCGTCCTTTATGCGGCGGTTTAAGATGCAAGCCTGTTGTTTTGTCAATGTCTAAAGTTCAGCTTGAATGAAAATTGAAATCAATATTGCAAGATCAAGCAATTTTTAAAAAAAATGTTAGAATGTAGATGCGTTGTGAAATACAAGTGAAATGTACTAGGCTCATTGCATTCTTAGTTTGGTTTCGAAGTGCAAAACTTCATTCATCACAAACATTCCTCTTGAACGACCGAACATTGATATGTGGCAATGTTTTCGTTCAGCAAAATGATTTGGCAAAAGTAATTTAAAGGCTAGCATGAGTATGGAGGTGTCGTTAGACCAGCTTAGTATTGGTGTAAGGTGGTGTACAGTGCCAATACTAGGAACCGCTCATGTTCACCATGTCACGCTACAGGCAATGAAAAATAGGGAGTGGCAACCTCTTTGTATCGCCGTGGTCCGACAGTCCACACAGTCTTTACAATGAGAGGGGAAATATAGGCAATCGGATGCTTCTTCCTAAGTGTGCCTTGTCGAGTAACTGCCTTTGGCGTTGCCTTTATTTTCAAATTTGTGAACAAATAAAACTAGGTTAGGACCACATAATAGGGTTACGATGAAAATTAGGTTTCCCTTTTAATGTTTGAAGATAACAGCCACTGGCGTTATACTTCAAAAAATGGCTCGAAATACACATATCACACAAACATTCAACATTTTGTCAGCAGCATTTTTCATTTTTCAAAAAAATACTCAGATGTACAAAAATAATGCAAAACATGAACAGCAAATTCACAAATTCTGCTGTGTTGAAATTTAAAAAATCAAACATGAGATTGTATGAAAAAGCTTCTTTTTTATTTTCAAACAATTGAGATCTCACGATCATAAGCCATATGTACAAAAATAATGCAACTCTGAATTATAATTTCATGCTCTCAACAAAAAATATGCATCGAAAATTGTGAAAAATTGTGAAAATCTAGAAGTAGACGAGAGTTCTCAAGATTTCAAAAAACGAACTATAGGCTTTATTTCACACAATACTTCATGAAAAAAAATCAAATCTTCATAATGTTCATAATCTAGAAATTAACGAGGTATCTCAAGATTTCATAAAAAAATTATAGGCTCATGCAACTCCTTAAGCTATATGCACAAAAAACACCAAGTCCATGAAACTTGAAAAAATTGATATCTTACTGAAACTGGCGTTCACACAAGATCTCATGAAAAAAAAATCAAATCTTCATAGTGTTGAAAATTATAGGTTTCATTTATTCAAAAAATTATAGGCTCATGCAAATCTCTCAAAAAATTACAAATCTCACAATCATAAGCCATATGCACAAAAAAATGCAGCTAAGTCGATGAAACATGAAAAATTGATATCTTTCTGAGGCTGGCGTTCACACAAGATTTCATGAAAAAAATCAAATCTTCATAGTGTTGAAAATTATAGGCTTCATTTATTCAAAAAATTATAGGCTCATGCAAATCTTTCAAAAAATTATAGGCACATGCATATCTCTCAAAAAATTACAGATCTCACAATCATAAGCCATATGCACAAAAATGCAGCATCAAGTCCATGATACATGAAAAATTGATATCTTTCGGAGGCTGGCGTTCACACAAGATTTTTCATGTAAAAAATCAAATCTTCATAATGTTGAAAAAATTATAGGCTCATGCAAATCTCTCAAAAAATTACAAATCTCACAATCATAAGCCATATGCACAAAAATGCAGCATCAAGTCCATGAAACATGAAAAATTGGTATCTTAGTGAAACTGGCGTTCACACAAGATTTCATGAAAAAAATCAAATCTTCATAATGTTGAAAAAATTATAGGCTCATGCAAATCTCTCAAAAAATTACAAATCTCACAATCATAAGCCATATGCACAAAAAATGCAGCTAAGTCGATGAAACATGAAAAATTGATATCTTTCTGAGACTGGCGTTCACACAAGATTTCATGAAAAAAATCAAATCTTCATAATGTTGAAAAATTAAAGGCTCATGCAAATCTCTCAAAAAATTACAGATCTCACAATCATAAGCCATATGCACAAAAAAATGCAGCTAAGTCGATGAAACATGAAAAATTGATATTTTACTGAACTGGCGTTCACACAAGATTTCATGAAAAAAAATAAAATCTTCATAATGTTCAAATTCAACAAATCAACATTTGCAGCAAATCTCACAGATCTCACAATCATAAGCTATATGCACAAAAAACACCAAGTTCATGAAACATGAAAAATTGGTATCTTACTGAAACTGGCGTTCACACAAGATTTCATGAAAAAAATAAAATCTTCATAATGATCAAATTCAACAAATCTACATTTGCAGCAAATCTCTCAGATCTCACAATCATAAGCTATATGCACAAAAAACACCAAGTCCATGAAACATGAAAAATTGATATCTTACTGAAACTGGCGTTCACACAAGATTTCATGAAAAAATAAAATCTTCATAATGATCAAATTCAACAAATCTACATTTGCAGCAAATCTCACAGATCTCACAATCATAAGCCATATGCACAAATTCCACCAAGTCCATGAAACTTGAAAAAAAATGATATTTTGCTGAAACTAATTTCACATAATCTTCATAGAAAAACTACTTCATTCACAGATTTCAAAATCTCGAGCCATTTGTACAATAATAATGCGGAATCAAGTGATAATTCTGGAACTATTTCATATGAGCGTATAAATAAAAACGGTAAAAAAAATAGTCCTAACCATTTATGCACAATTATAATGCGATGCGCATTAATTTTGGCCATCGGGTATATAAGCTCCACATTTTTCAATATTCGTCATTCCAGTAGCAAGCTCTTAACTCAGAAGTGCTGTTAGTCTGCTGGGAGCCCAAAGTGGGTTTGAACTTCTCAGATTTCTCCTCGCACTATGAACTTGGTGCATCAGAGATACAGAGAAAATATCTGAGAGGTTTTTTGACCTTCTGGTTTGAACATGAGAACCGTATGTCGCGATACCTCATAGTTTTTCGCTCTTGAGTCTGGCCAGCTCATGTTGTCGATCACTTTGACATCGCCTGACGAATACGATCATTCTCTGTGATAGCCATTAGATCATATACAAAAAGCGAATTTGGCAAGTGATTTGTTATTTGCGTCTGGTAGCATGAGCATAGAAGTATAGCTTCGACGAGATTTGTTTCTCATTGCTCAATATGCTACGGTCTTGGATGCAATGCAATGATTTTGTCAACTTCGCAAAAACATTTTGGCAAAAGTAAAATTTGAGAGGCTACCATGAGTATGGAGGTGTCGTTAGACCAGCTTAGTATTGGTGTAAGGTGATGTACAGTACCAATACTAGGAACCGCTCATGGTCATCATGTCGCGCTACAGGCAATGAAAAATAGGGAGTGGCAACCTCGATGTATCGCTGTGGTCCGACACTCCACACAGTCTTTACAAAGAGAGAGGAAAACACAAGCAATCGGATGCTTATTCCTAAGTGTGCCTTGTCGAGTAACTGCCTTTAGCGTTGCCTCAGTTTTTTTCAAAATTCAAAATTCAAACTTCAATCGCTTCTTTGCTCAGAAGTTGCGATACATAAAAGGAAATGCTTTCTGAGATTAAAGTTAGCATTTCCTGCCTGCAAGTAAAGCGAGCAAATATGCCTCTATGTGCTTAAGAGGTGTGTTTGAAAGTGAACTCTGTAGCCTTCTCTTAGATCAAAAGAGAAATAAGTCTACGAGTTTTCGAGCCTAGCTTGTGGTTGAGGTACTTGAAGTTGATCGCAGAAATCCCTTCTTTGATCGGACAATGCGGCTGAGGCACTCGATTCTTGCCCCAGTACAGGCCTTCTTGTATCAGACATCACTTGTTCGGCGTTGTACCTACAACGAGTCAGCAATACCCCGTTTGTTACACCCGAGTAGTCCAGCACTCTACATTATAGGTGTAACAAATTGTAGAAGGTCGCCTGGAAGGCCTCTAATGGGTGCTGATTTTGCGTAGTGTATGACACTAGGAAAATAGGTTTCTGGCTCAGAGTTACCATTTTCCGACCTCGCTGATGCCGTGGGTAACCTGACCAATGCCAGTCACAAGTCTGGATGAAAAACAGGGAGTGACCACATTGCATAACAAAAATACTTTTCACATTGAATGTTTGACATTATAACAATTGTAAACATTTGCTTGTGTTTGATTTCATGAAAACAATTGTGTATAATTATGTATATTGATATGTTTGCAATGTTATGAATACTATGCATGTTTGTACTTTGTTATCTGCTTACATTTTGAATAAAACATAAACTGAAATTAGAAGCATTAGTTGTATATGAGAAATTTTCAATAGTTATGCAACGATTGAGTGAAACAAAATTTAAGCATCATGAAGACTTTCGTCTTTTGAAATGCTTCAAACTGCAAAGCTCACTTCACTTTCACGTGAAAGCAATTTTTTAAATTTCATCTCATATTTTTCAAAATCTTCAAACATAAGAAAAAACTCATGTTTCCTTTACATTATAATTTCAAGCTCTTATAATCTTCACTTCTCAGCTCATTTGCACCAAGTACGGTGGCCGAGTGGTTAAGGCGTTGGACTCAAGTTCCAATGGACATTGTCCGCGTGGGTTCGAACCCCACCCGTACTAATACTTTTGCATTTAAGGCAATTGTCCATTCGACTAAGAGTAACTGCAAAGTTTTGTAAGGAATCCATGAGCAATTTGGCAGATCGTATGGCCTTTGCATTATAATTTCAAGCTCTTATAATCTTCACTTCTCATCTCATTTGTACCAAGTACGGTGGCCGAGTGGTTAAGGCGTTGGACTTAAGTTCCAATGGACTATGTCCGCGTGGGTTCGAACCCCACCCGTACTAATATATTTTGCATTTTGGCTGACATGCGATTAGTATCCAAGATATTTCGTAATTTGGCATCACCTCAGCATGAAACAAGAAACGCGACAAGAGTTGCAACTACAAAACGATGAAAAAAACATTTGTCAAATTTGTGTTACGGACAAAAAGTGTATTGTGTTTACGCCTTGTGGCCATTTGACTTGTCATGAATGTTCAATCAAAACTAGTAAATGCTATTTTTGCAGAACTGTTGTTATTGGAAAATATCAAATTTATGAATAAATCGTAAACAATTATTTGTATTTTTGCTTTCTGATTATTTCATTTTCCGGTAAGGTGAACTGTGCTAATCACTCAAACACTACCAGTTCTGATTCACACAGTTATGCTGTAGACAGCCGCAATACGCTAGTTAGCTCAAATTTCTAACATTGGTTTGCAAAGTTGTTGAATGCAAGTTCGAGAAATAATGTATACGCTTTTTAGAGTACTTCAAACTATTTAAACATACAGTAGTGACTGTACTTTTCACTAACTATGGCAAAACGATATACTGACATCGTTGGGTTTGCTGGACTACAGTACAATGATTATTTCAAAACATTCTGTTGGGAATGCCAATTGTGTTGTGCTGGAGTCTTTACGTTAGAACCTTGTCAACGACATGATCTTTTGAACATTTTCCCTCCAGCTGGCTACTGCCAAAACTGTTTTCGATATGTGTGGTACTGTAATGATTGTAAGGCTGATGAAACGCCACCAAAAGTGCGAATGAGAAACTATTGTTTGTCATGTTTCTTCCACCGATTTGAAAATCTTGCAATCTTGGCCGGCTAACCCTGACGTGGTTGAAGAAAGTTTTCGATTGATTGTGACAATTATCTTGTTTCACAAAATAAAAAATAAAAACTTGAAATAAATTACTTTGTTTTTGTATCTGATACCAAGACGCTCATTTTTTCTCTGATGATTTTCAATTTTCATTTTCAATTTTCATTTTCTCTGATGATTTTCAATTTTCAATTTTCATTCTCATTCTCAATTTTCATTCTCAATTTTCATTCTCAATTTTCATTCTCAATTTTCACATTCGTCATTTTCATTTCACCCTCGTGGGACTAAACGCACTCATCGCCGATATCGGGTTGTAGTGTCTCTATATATGTAAACATTGCTTTCGTTTTATAACTTTGTATCAATAACATAACAATCAAAAGATCTCTACTAAAGCCAGGAAAGATGAAACCAGCAAAGTCACTAAACACTTGCCCTTTTAGCACTTCGTATTCATGAAAATAAATATATTGCAAAAGTAAAACCTTCAGGCGGAAAAATATCCTTTCTCTCTAAAATGCAAGTTAAATCTAACTTTCTAACGGAAAGAACTACTTCCGTATTGATGAATAATATTTGTGGCCATCAATTTCTGTAGTACGTCCGGGAGAAGATCCACTTTGTCCGCCAATCCTTCTGGTAAAGTGTCTTCCTTGTACGTTTGCAAAACTAGGAGTATACACAAAAATATTTCTACAAAAACATCACTCATAAAGTATTCACATAAACCAATGCGGTAAACATTTATGGGTTATGGCGTAGAATTATTACATTCGTATGAATCAATAAAACGACAACTTTACATTTAAACTAGTACTGGTGATGTCACCGTATACTTTTAAAATTCATCTCAGGCGAATCCGCTATGAATCAGCAATGCCGCTTTTAATAACTTCATAACAATATTTACATATAAATATGATTTATCTATGGCGATTCCGCCATGAATCATCAATGCCGAATTGAATAACTTTATTACAATATTTACATATTAACTAAAACTGTAACTGGTAAAGCCACCGTATACTATGATGAGAATACAGCCTACGCAACTTCTGATAAGCAATCATTTCGTGCTAAGCTTAACCATTTAGAATTTCAAAACCTCCGCGCGTGTTTAAAGGTCCGCCTTCTTCCACTCATTCAAAAACACTTTCTGCAACATTGACAATGTGTCAAAAAGTGAGGTTGAAGCTCGATCCCCCTTCTTAATCATTGAGAATTTACTTCATATCATCTAAGTATTTCATATTCATCTTTGGCGTTTCCGCCGTTAATCAGTGGTGCCACTCATATGATCTTCAGATTATTTTCCTTAATAATGCGATCATTCTATTGTGCGGTAACACTAAGCGTATCATAATTATGTACAACAATCTTTCAATAATACATACTTACAATATCATTAGAAATGATCAGATGCCATCACATTTTTTCAGAACTAAACACTCCACAATTCCCAGCTTTTTCTAAAGAAAAACATATTATAATGGCTTGTCATTCAAGACAGGCAACTCATTTGTCTAGCAATTATAAGCCAATATTTAATGATATTAAATTAATATTCTTTAAAATACTGATTTTAATTCCATTTTTTTCTAAGGAAAACACATTATATAGATTGTCAGCCAAGATTGGCAACTCATCTGTCTAGCAATTATAATGGCATCCAAGCCAAATGTACTTTACAATTATAAAAACAACTATAGAAAAAATATATGTATTTGTAAGTGAATACAGAACGAATTACTGAAACTTACACAAAACATTTTAATTTCTCTCCGTTTCTTAACAACTCAACTTAGGAAATAATTAAATTAGTATTCTTTAAAATACGTATGTTAATGCCAACATTCTGAATTTTAAATCTTCTAAATAAAAAAATCCAGAATTATTCAGTATTGCTTCAGATCTTTCTCGTTCAATCAGTGAAGAATAAATTCCATTTATCTTTATATGTTTACTATATGGCCACAGCTAAGGCTGACGCTAACAGGTAATATTATAACAGAAAACAACAATAGGCGAGAAACCATTTGAGCCCGGCACTTGAACAGGAAGTGACGTCAGCGAAGAACAGCTGCCATAAGCAGATACCCGTCATTGTTTTGCATCGATCTCCTACGTGTTTTTCTCAAATCAAAATAAAAAAGACACCTATATATTCTTTAATAGTATGTCAACGAAACGCTCAATTTCAAAATAAAACTAGAAGCACTTCATATAAAATTTGCGAAAATGAATTCCTCTAACACACATTAATTGATGCCTTTAAAACCAAAGAAACATGTTCTCACTTGTTACAAATTATGTATGAACTGAATTAACTCATAATTTCTACATGTTCCATATTTCCGCTGCATAATCTGAATCATCATGATAATACATGTATTCGTAATTTGAAATACATACAGCACACATATTGTCAATACGATTTACGCTCTGTAATAGTATTTAAAGCATGCTTTGTCCTGTCTCCTCAGTAAACTCGGACTTCAGCCTACTGCCCGGTAAAACCTCAAATTTAACAACCTGGCGGTAATTCCATTATTAACAAGGAAAACTATTTTCTTCTTTTTAGTTTTACTCAAACGTAAAACATTATATAACTTGTTGACAATATAGTTGTGTTTTCTTTTATTCATTTAGTGCATTAAAACATGAAAATATAAATTATTCAGAACGCAAACTTACGTATTTTAATGGCTAAACATAAAAAGTGTTTTAAATCATAAGCTGCAATAGTCTTTATCTAATTGTGCTGACACACGTACATAATACATCGTATTGTATTTTTAAAATGGTTCACAAAAGCTTTAAAGGTTGTGTGTCGGATGAAGCTTAATGGCGCCTGAGCCCTCTGAAAAAATATTTTTTGTAAGAAAAGGTGAATTATGGTTAACAACAATCATTATGATCCTTAAAATATTTTCTATGTTAAGTGTATTGTTTTATGCAGAAAATTAGAATTGATAATGAATGGATTATATTGAAAGCATAAATGTAATAGATGTGCTACAATTAACCAATTCTTATTAAATTATCATACATCAAAATATTTAGAAAAAAATGTGGACGACTACACTAAGAAGACACTAGAAGACACAAACACTAAGAATGGTCTATGTCACAAGTATACGATTTTACATGGTACGCCATTTTCGTTGATGTCATCATACATGCCAATATTATATTGATATGCATTTTAAGCTTTTGGATGAAATATACATTGACAATTTGACATGCAATACGACTTTTTTTGCCACGGGAAAATTGGCATGCATAAAAAGGTCACATATCATGTTGATATCCGCATAAGGATAATTGCTAGCATTAATTTCTTTTTACACATACAATAGAATAAACCAATTGTAATGCTACTCGAAATGCCATACTAGGTTTGCATGTTCTACGATGCACAAACAGTGCAACTAAATAAATGACATGATTCCTATTCAACTGAACATTTGGATATAGGCGTAGAACAAAATAAATATTTGTTCCATGCGTTAACTTTATGCATCCATGTTAAATTTAGCCAGTAAATGATATGTTTCAGCCAATGCATATAGTTGTTTGCTTTTCCATATTAATTCTTTAAAACACATTTCACTGATTGTGAAGATTGATATTGTCAGATTGTACTTGCAAATACATAGAAAAGTTCGTCATAATATTTCATAATGCATGAAAGTGTACATCCCTTAAAACTTAAAACTTAACAAGGCAAGCATATCATATTTGATTTGGTAACATGATTGAAATGTAACTTTATAAATGTAACAATAGAAACAATCTACCTCATTATCATTAAGTACATTTAACAAATGCATACATTACATACATAATAATTAAGGATTGAGGAGATAGCTTAGAGCTAATATGTATACCTCTCTCCTAAAGCACACGTTGAACGAACTGTGTCTGCAGCACATTAAATCGTATGATAACTGCTTGCATCACATGTTTTTAACGTTTTCTAGATTTAATTTCTACACACATATAAATTTAATTAAAATAAACACATTCATATACCATTATAAACTTTGACCTGCCCTATAGAGAGGTATGTTTTGAAAAGACGTATACGAAAAGCTTGTATGCCATATGGAAATTTAATGATGTTCAGAGGTCAAATCAATAACACTTATCACAGTATGTACATTAAAACCATTCCTACCATAAAATCCAAACATGAGTAAAAGTAATATGAGTACGAAAACGAAAAGCATTAGTCCAATTCTACTAATTTAGTTTCAGATATGCACAGCTAAGTTTATGAAAACAAATCGCGTATGTATGCATTCCTGGTTGTATTATATGTATAAAATAATTGTATCGAGTGGAAAAATCAACTATAAAAACTGCTTTTTAAATCATTTGTAGCTGCTTCCGTTTAATATATATTTAATTTTAACACTTTAAGCATACGTTTAAATAAGATTTGCTTTAGAAATAAACATGGCAATCCCATTTTCAAACGTTTTCTTGTAGCTGAATCCTTGAATATTTGTTTATGTACAAAACATTGGACGAACAATTTTTTGTTCGAATATAAATTCGATAATTTAGTACGTTTTTTACTATGTTTCCAAACTATTTGACTTATTTAACTTGTTAAACGAACTTCAGGGGAAATTAACAAAACAATTAACTTATACTTTTAAATAGCCTCCACACGTCATGTTAATAATGGAGCGTGGTCTCCATGCCCATCTCGGAAACGACCCATGTACAAACGAAAAAGAATATACTCAGGAAATGACTGTGCTTTGATATTCACGTATGACAAACCCACGTTCTATCATAAAACGAACTATACAACTGGTAGATCGGCTTTTAATCTAATGTTAAACTACTGATGATTGGTTTTCTCGTTTAATCTTTCAAATATTTCTTCAGTTAAAAGTAACCACATCTCATTAGCGATCAAAGGTTTGCGTTGGGGACGTCCCTCGGGTGTAGCAAACGGTTAATCGATAACGAGGTGTTTAGAAATGTAAATATAATATAAATAAAACTACAAAAATACGCATAACAGTATTACAAACAGATTTTGTTCAGTGTAAGTGTATTTTATTATACACGTGAACATATGCTTTTCTATGAAACTTGTGAAATAAAATACGATCTAACACTGAAATGACGAAAAATAGAAATGTTTGTTGTTAAAATGCCACGTCTAAATGTGTCGTTTTATTTTAAAGCATATGTCGATTAGTTTAAAAATAACATTAGACACAACATTAGAATATATTGAATGGTAAATAAATTGACCTCACATGCTCGTACAAGATATCAATAAACAGCTTATACGACTCTACACCCAACAGAGTTATTGAAAAAGTGTCTTCTTCCGGTTTGTAAGCGCACCGTGCACAAGCATTGCGAGTAAGCCCACTAGCCGATACATTGTAATTAGAAAGGCCATGCTAATAATCTAATGTTTATCTTTCGGAATATATATTTTCTATTTATAAATCTGTATTTATTAATGAAATATGAAGAAAAACTCGTACTGTATATATGTATAGGTTAGAGTTTTTTAAGTAATTTCTTCGCGAATAAGTAACCTATGGAAGCGGATTACTTAATTAATTCTAATCGACTTAGTGTTAGCCCATCCCAAATTCCATCAGCTTTAAAATCAAGCAGTGCGCGTGTGACGTCATTTGAATCAGCGTTGGCACTGAAAATCCACCTTTGCATATACAAACAGTAGGAGTGGCTATATGCGCATGCGCAGTTAAAGCAATTTACTTTATCCTGAAAGTCGTCTTCAGGAATTAGTAGCGATTTTTCACATTAAACAAACGAACAACAAATCAAGCCCCCTGATTGGCTGACAATGTAAGGCAAACACTTACATATAATCATATATAGACAATATAAATTTAGATACACTCATCCTTTATTTTAGATCAAAGAATTGTTAGTAAAACTTGACACAACCTGGAAGTTCTAGCTATGATAATAATCGAAATGTCTCTAGGTGTGTAAACATTGTTTTTATTTTATAACTTTGTATCAATTACATAACATTCAAAACTTCTGTACTAAAGCCAGAGCAGAGAAAACCAGCAAAGTCACTAAACACTTGCCCTTTTAGCACTTCTAATCAACGGAAATAAATATATATTGTAAAAGTAAAAACTTTAGCAGGCACGATATCCTTTCTTCCTTAACTGCAATTTAGATCCAACTGAAAGAGCTACTTCAGTCTTGATGGCCACCCACTTCTGTAGTAGCTCCGGGAGAAGATCCACTTCTACCGCCAATCCATTGGTCTGTTGTCTGGTCACTGTGAGTCTGCAATAATAAACGTATACACAAAAATGTATCTACAAAGAACATCTTTTATAACGTATTCACATAAATCCATTCGGTTAACACTCATTGCTAATGACTTAGAATTTGAACTAGTACTGGAGACGTAAGCGTAAACTTTAACAAATCACTGAATCTTACACACAACAGTTTTACTTATCTCACAGTTTATTAGCAACTCGGCTTATATGATATTATTAAATTAATAGTCTTTAAACTACTAATTTTAATTCCAAGATTCTAAATTTTTAAATCTTCTAAACCAAATACTCCAGAATTATTTCCGCAAGGTGTGTTCAAAAGATCACTGTTGTCAAAACAAACCAATCAATTAAATTCACAGCCAATGAATGTAAATATCCCAAGAAATGATCAGATGCATTCATACTGTTTTCAGAACTAAACACAATCAACAATTCCCATTTTTGTATAAGGATATCATTTTATAATAACGTGTCAACCAAGATTGGCAACTCGAGGGCTGAGCGCGAAACTGTTCCATCTCCATTTTTGTAAATTGTTCGGGAGAAGCTAAAAACATTTTATTTTACTTATTTAGGCTTTTCTTGTTACTCAACTTAGAAATAAGTTCAAAATGATGTCAGAAATAAAGTTATGACTCAAACTTTAACAAATGCCTTTTAAAAATGTATTATTACAATATGTTTTTAGACCAGTTTCGCAGTCAAAATTCACTAAAACTAAAATCTTGTTTTACTACGAAACTGTTTTATATGATATTTTATTTTTCAAAGTATGGTTAATATTGCATTTATACTTTTAAATGATGCTTTATAATTTTAAACACAAAATAGTTATTAGCATTTGTTACTTTTAGACAAAAGCTGCAAATATACTTTTTGACATAAAAATTACTGCGAAACTGTCCTATTTGCCGATTTCACATTGCCCTTTATATATCCCGGTATATTAGTTACCAAATGTTTTTACCAGATTAAATGAATATAATATTAGCAACTGTGAACTGAAACCATTTTTAAAATTGAAAACTGAAGTAAATAGTTGAAACATAAGATAAATCTCCTTAATTAAGCATGATTTGCAGGAAAAAACATTCATTTCAAGAAACATTTTTCACAGTTAAATGAATGAATAATACAATATTATCGATATGTTTACAAGCAAGAAACAGGTTTAGACATGGAAAAAAGATTGTATGATATCATTAACTAAAGTCCTTCTTTTTATTGTGAAATTAGCATCTTTTCTGTTTTATTTTAAGATTTAGCCAACCATCTGTACAGTTCTACAAAACAGAACAAACCAAAAGTGTGAAAACATAAGTTGAAAAATTGTGACAACTTCAGTTAAAAAGACTACAAATATTATCGTGCACGTTATATCCGCAGTAATGACCAAATCACTGCAATGTCACATCCGTCAGAGTCGTGAATCGTGTGAAATTGTGTATGGATATCCTGGACTCAATATTTATTCACATAGTCTTCAGCCGATCATGAACAATCATTATAGTCTGTGGTGGCCAGTAATAATTACCCTGTGTATTATCCAAATGCTACAGTGAAATATATCTACTAAATAATTTTAAAAATATTTATTGAAGTAAAAGAACACTTATTTCTCAGTCTATGACAATGCTATATTTTTACTAGTTAGTGCGCATGTAAAAAGGCTAGATAAGAAACTGTATTTCACTTATGTATTAACTATATAAAAGTTGGCGATTATTTCCATCAATATATCTGTCGATTCATTTAATGGAGACATGAGCATAAACACTAAGTTATATTAAGCATGTGGTCACATATCTATGTGCATTTGAGATGAACCTGCCTGGCAGAAACAGGATCTTGACCTTCAACTTCAACATATTTTATCATTTTTATAATTTATTATGAAATATGTGATCATTGTTGTGACTCAGATAGCTTGGCTAAAGTCTGATTGAAAATTAGAAGATATCAAGTTGGTTTGTTTTAGTGATTTAAATGCAAATATGGCATTGCTATTTTCGTAAACTGAGGCTCCTCCGGTTTTATGTGCATCATTCTGAAAGTCTATTGACATTATTATTAAGTATTTGATAGTGAAAACAGTCTGTTTCTGATATATAAGCCGATTTCAAAATTGAAATGTTGAAATTATATATTATATGAAACTAATTAAATTTATTAGTTCTAATTAATTTCAATAACAACGTTAAAGGGTGCTGTAACTGCTTGTACCATATTGTTTTTTTTGCTTTCAATAAGTACCGGTCGTCAATTGGAGCACCTTGACCATTTTCTTTCGAACCAACATCTGATGTACAAGTATTTTAAAATTTAAGCTATACTGCAAGTAGATTGCGTAGTTATTTGTATTTACCCTTGATATAAATCATAATGATTTATAAAATAATACACTTCAGCACTCTATCAACTTATTAACGACAACAAATACGGTTTCAAAAACTAGAATTATTGTTTTGATGGATACGTTTTGTTAACGTGTGTGTTGTGTGATTTTGGTGAAGGGCGGGCATCCAGTCGGCAACCTCAAAGCTGTTTCTTAATTGTCGAAGTTAACTTTTATTTTCAATATCGGAGCAAAATTTAACAAAATGCACTAGTTCAATCTTAAATAAGCCTGAAATAATGCCAAATCCTTCATATCATAATAAACTATGTTGTTTTATCTGCATGCAACTTATTGCACGGTAGGAACTTTGCCTACTGGAAACTGTTCTGATTCGAGGATTAATGATTGGACAAAAACAAAGAAACCCGTTTCAAATGTTGTCCAATATTTACTTATACCAAGTGCTTTTTTTGTCGGTCATTTGTATAATATGTCGCCTGATTGCAATGCCATGCATTTTGAATAGGAAATGAAATCAATATAAGTCCCATAAGCTACCATTTGAGGATATCTTATGTATAAAACATTTTTGAAAATTTTGAATTACATTATATCATTTAAGTTGGAAATATATTATGGTGTATGGACATTAAGTATGAAGAAAAAAGATTAAGCAGTCAGATTCATACTCCGGTTCTTTATTTCGAAATACAGCACAAGCCACTATAACTTTTGACCACATTGTTGCAGAGTTAAAGCCTTTTTTACATTGAATTTCTCTATATATTTTTCCCAGGAATTATAACTTATAAGAGTTAAATGAAAACTGCAGCATAGGTCTTAAATAAATTTATATTAGAAGTCATTTGACAAACATGGCAAATTTTTATTCAGGCTGACAATATTTCAGATGCTGTCGCATGACTGACTTTTCCTAAACATTCTTGATGTTTTGGTCTGTGAAAAAAGAGTTCATTGTTTTTTGATGTACCCTGTCAATCAAAGTCAGAAATACATACACTTCGTTTATGTTTGTAGTCATTTTCTAGTCGCAGTTCATTTTTAATTGGGTATGGTTATACAATGCTGATGATTATGATGATGGTGATATCTCTGTGATGGTGATAACGATTATGATGATGCTTCTGAAGCTACTGGTTCTGCAGCTGCTGCTGCTTCTGCTGCTGCTGCTGTTGCTGACGATGATGATACTGATAATAACAATTAGTATTGTTCTATAATTACCTTGTCATGACTACCATTTTAGTCGCTGTATACTAGTACTAGCACCCAGCATACAGTTACTAGAATTACACAGCATTTTATTCTTTATATAACTTTCATTGGATTTCTGACACTTCCTTATTATTCATCTAGATGTCTTAATAGATATGACGAAAATTAGTAAATGCTCAATGATAGGATGGCCATTATAACCTTGAGATCCATTGGCCCAAAGTAGTCACTCCTTTTGTACTTCATATTTTTCTTAAAACAGACATTCTTAAAGCTGCACTCTCATAAATTAAACATTTTGACAACTTTTTTTTGTCTACGAACAAGTCAATTTATGCAAACGTGCAAGAAAACCAGTGATATACGGTAACTTGGGTAAGACTGCTGACAAAACATCAAATCGCAGATTTCCATATATAAGTTAAATTATTTTTAAAGCATTTTTCTTAAACCGTTAGTAAAGGTTTTAGCCATAAATTGATTTTCGAACGGAAGTATGAAATTCTGCGATCTGATATTTTGTCAGCAGGCTTATATCACTGGTTTTCAGATATTTATGCAGAAATAGACTTATTCCAAGACAACATATTAAAAACGGTATATCTGTGAGAGTGCAGCTTTAAAGGGTCTTACTAATGTTTTTGGATTAACATTTTTCTCAGTGTAATGCATCTGAAAACACTAATTTTATAATTATTTCACTCTTCGATAACGAAATTATACCAAAAATAAAATACATGTATAAACAAATTTGATATTAGGTTCAAGTGTGTTTGGAATTAATGCCGTAGTAAAGAAAGGAATAGACACACGACGCCTGAACATCTAGCCATATTAATAAGATGATACCAAGAAATATTTAATAAAGGATACTTTTAATAATACTTTTGATAATACATTTATAACAACACGTATAAATGTAAATCAAATTATCACGCTACAACAAATTAATGATCGTGTTAGTAGCAATAATCAAAATTAATGGTCTTCAAAGATGATATTTGAGCAAGGTTCCAGCTGTCAGTATCTTAGTTTAATAGAACACCTAATGATTTACCACACTTTAATATTTCATAAAGAAGTGTATTTCATAAAACCCTTTGAATGACTCTACTGAAAATAGTTCAATAAATTTAGCATATCATACTGCAATGTAATCTCCCCTTTTTCACCATTTCCAGTGCTTAAAATCATTTTAAGTTAATAATTATTTAAACATTGATCCTTTTAAGGGAAAAAGCCGTGACATAGCCTTTAAGAAAACAACATTTTTAGCTTTAGCACAATTTGTCAAGATAAAAAAGAAAGTGAATTTATTAAAGTTGCACTCTCGCAGATATACCATTTTTACAACAGTTTACCAATGATTAAGATTGCTGACAAAAAATAGTACCATAGATTTTCATATTTCCATTCTAAAATTAATGATTTATGGCTTAAATTGTTACTAACGGTTTTAAGAAAAATGCATAAACATGATATTTTTAACTTTAATATAAAAACAAATTGTCAGCAGTCTTATAAATCTAGTTTCCATGTATGTTTTGCTAACATTTGCTTGTTCAAGACAAAAAAATAAAAAGTTGTCAAAACGTTCATCTGAGAGAGTGCAGCTTTAAGGTCCATCAAACTAATTGCTTTTCCCGCCAAGCAGGAAGCAAAACTACAGTTATTGATACAAATTGGAACAAATCATGTGCTTTCCAAAGGTATAATGATTTAATTAGAAAGTTTTGGGAGTATGTGATACATACCATGTTTGACTTTTGATATTAGAAACAGGTTCGTGACATCTTAAGTAATTATTGTCTAGAACACATTTATTTTCATATTTTGTTAAAAGGTATTAATTTGAAACTTAGGGTATATTTTTCTTAGCTTTTTTATCTTATATTCCGCTCCCAAATGCGGAAAAAATAAAATTAATTTCATATATTTTTCTTAATTAAAAATCGGTAAATTCCCAGTACATATTTTTGAATTTAGATGAACTGGTCCAATGTGTTAAACAACTTACTCTTTTTCTATGACAAAACATTGAACAATTTGATGCATTCACAGTTCTTACTAATCAAGCTTTGATTTATTAATTAAGTGAAACTCATGTTCCCAATTTCTAATCTCTACAATGTGAACATTCCCAATTTTGCAGGTATGGCCATATTATTAAATGAGACGGCATAAAACCTAATTATCTTGAACAAGAATAAGAATTTTGTTATTTATAGTTTGCACAGGGCCACAACTATTTGAATTCCATTTGCAGTTAGAAAACTTAGGCATTTTTGTTGCATAAATTGAAAATATTAAGTTTGAATCTTCAAATATTTTCATGAATACTTTTGTGGACATTTAAGTAACTTTTGTAATTGTAATTGACTTTTTGTACTTGTATTTCTCAATGGGGGAAAACAGGAGTGAAATGATAAAACTTGTTGTATAACCAGGTCACAAAGTTAATAATTAATTATCTAGAATGAATTAAATTGTTGTTGAATGATTAAACTATATATGTGTGGTCTGATGGACATTTTTAATGTGGCAGTATAAGTATGTAACGTGCGACGTCAAACAAACACCAATTGCTCCCTTCAGAGAAAAACATGCTCTACCCTGAAGGGGTCCGCTGGTATTTATATACAGTAAATTCTCAATCCACACAAACCCAGGATTTTGCTAATCTGCATACTACCAACCAAGTTAACATACGTAATATGAACGTACTTCCGTCTATAACGGAATATTATACTATGAACGCACATCTGCCGCCTACAGCGTTCGTTACAAGTAAAATAATTAGTCATCCAATACTTAAATAATAAATACAGGTTTAATAATATAGTTATTATAAGTATAATTTTTAGTATTTTATTTTATTACAAACTTATAATAACCAAAACTGTTATTTACATTAACATAAAAAAATCAATTCAAATCACGTCATGCAGATATGACAATGATGACATTGTATCTTTTTATTTTTTGAATATTTTCTAATTTCAATTGATTTAATGATCATATAGTTATTACAAATTTATATTCTAATGATATTAATTTATCATTGATAAAAAATGTTCCTAATATTGAGAAATTTGCTGCACTTAGAACAGTTTCGCAATAAAAGTTCTTATATAAGAAAAATAATACTGCGAAACTGTACAATTTGAAAACAGAAGAACTATTTTGATAAAAAAATACATTAAAGCCATATAAGTTTAGATCCATGCTTTTCGTTCATATAAATCAAAGAAATGAATGACAAAAAACACTTTAATTCAAATAGAACATTTTCCATTTGAAGAATTATTTTAAATTTGACTTGGAAACTGTCCTATTTGCTTGCATTCACATGGAACAGTTGCGTGGGGGAAAAATGCTTTGCCAGATGGCACTTAAGGACAAATGTTGAATAAAATAATAATTTGTACATATATGAACCTAATATTTTTCTAGGATATGAATCACAATATTATATATACTGTATATATTTTTGCCCAAAAATGGTTTTCTGAAAATATGTCAAATGGAACAGCTTCGCGATCAGCCCTCGAACTCATCTGTCTAGCAATTATATAATGGCAGCCAAGCCAGATGTACTTAGTCAATTACAAAAACAAGTAAAGAAACAATGTTTGTATTTATTAGCGAACACAGAAGAAATCACTGAAACTTACATAAACATTCTTACTTATATCTCAGTTTGTTAACAACTCAACTTATAATAAACTTAAATAAGTATTTTTTTTGAAATTTGTTTTTATTTTAAAGCTGCACTCTCACAACTTGAACGTTTTGATACCTTTTTTATTTTTTTGTCTTGGAACGAGCTAAGTTTTGCGAAAATTGATGGAAACCAGTTATATAAGACTGCTGACAAAAATTCGATCGCAGATTTGTATATTTAAGTTAAAAAAATGATGTTTTATGCATTATTCTTAAACCGTTAGTAACGGTTAAGGCCATTAAACATTAATTTTAGAACGTAAATATGATAATCAACGATCTCTTTTTTTGTCAGAAATCTTATATTATTGGTTTGCAGATATTTATGCAAAAAGTTGCTCTTTCCAAGACAAAAAATAAAAAAGTTGTAAAAATGGTACATCTGTGAGAGTGCAGCTTTAATGCCAACATTCTGAATTAAACCAAAAAATCCAGAATTATTCGGCATTGCTTCAAATCTTTCTCGTTCAATTCAGAGAAGATTTAATTTCATTTATAATACTTATCTTTATGTGTTTACTATATGGCCAAAACTACGGCTGACGCTGACAGGTAATATTATACCAGAAAACCACAATAGGCGGGAGAACACCATCAGAGCGCGGCACTTGAACAGGAAGTGACGTCAACGAAAAACAGCTGCCATGAGGTGAAACAGCTCATCTGTTCACAGCCACGTGGAACCGCGGGATCCGTGTAGCCCCGACCTCATTATGTTGCATTGTTCTCCTACGTGTTTCTCCCCGCAAAAAAATAAAAAAGTCACCTAAATATTCTTTAATAGTATGTTAACTAAACACTCACTTTCTATGTAAAATTAGAAGCACTTGATATTAAAATGGCGCAAAAAATCCTCTAACACATATTTATTGATGCCTTCAAAAACAGATGCAACAAATTCTCCCTGGTTACAAATTCTGTATAAACTGAATTAACTCATAATTTCTACATGTCCCATATTTCCACTGCATAATCTGAATCTTCATGTTGTACATGTACGCGTCGTTTCAAAAACATACAACAAACATGTTTTAATACGACTTACCCTCTGTAAGATGATTAAAATAATGCCTTGTCCGGTCACTGCAATATACACGGACTACTGCCTTCTGCCCGGTACGACCTCAATTTTAACAATCAATTTTATCGTTTTAAAAGTATCTGTTCCCTAATGCGGATTGTTTTTACATCCATATGCGCACGAAATACACGTGCGTATGAATCACTCGTGCTTATAAAGCGCCATCTGGAGGTTATTCCTTTATAAACATGAGAAACTAATTGTCTTCTAATTCATTTAACTCAAACGTAGACAATTATATAACGTGTTTGCAATATCTTTATTAAATGTTTGTTTGTTTCCATTTAAAACATTAAGTGCATTCAAACAGAAATATATACGTTATACAATACACTGAACGCAAAAGTACGTATTTCAATGGCTAAACACGTGTTTTAAATTATAAGCTAAAACAGGTATAGTTTTTATCTTAATGAGATGACACGCAACTATTATGCATCGTATTTTTAAATGGCTCATGTTAAAGCGCTTTATGTCGAGTATGGAGTCGGAGCCTTCCGAAAATATTATGCCAAGTGTATTATTGTGGTATACAGAAAATTACATTAGCATTAATACTAAATGAATTATAATGATTATATTGAAAACATAAAGGGAATAGATGTGTTACAATTAACTAATTTTGATTGAATAATCATATTGTTGATGTCATCAGGAATGCCAATATTTTATTGCTATGCATTTAAAGCTTTAAGGGGTAATATACATTGATAAAATCGAACTGCAATACGACTGTTTTGCCTCGGGAAAATGATGATGCACAAACTGAATGAATGACATTGTTCCTGTTTCGTTGAACATTTGGATATATTGTAGAAAAAAGGAGTCTTTGTCCCATCCGTGATAATGTGTTTTAGTTGCAAGTAATTGTCGGTAGTAGCTGTTTTTTGAATTTAAAACAAATCTTGATCTGGATAAAATTATAAAATATTGTTCCTTCATAAACAAACGTTTAAGCGAATTGATTTAAATTATATCAAAAACACATCCAAACAAGAAAGACAAAGATATAAAATGTAAAAATGATATGGTAATATACCCTATTCAATTTTGCGCCTATGTTTAATTTAACCAACATTGATATATTTTCGCAATAACTGTAATTAATTAAATGTCAATCAGATAGCTGTTAGCTTTCCTTGTTAAATGAATATCAAATAGTTTTTGGTTAAATGATTCAAATGTAACTTAATAAGTATAACAATAGGAAAATAGGATTTAATTTAACTCATTAATGTATAATCATTTGTTTCAGTAAAAATAAGATTAAATTTACAACAGATTTCGTCGCTATATTTCTTGGTAGAATAAACATCATATTTACACAAATTTACCAAATTACTAAAATTCATTAAAATCATTTATCATATTCCGAACTAATATAAAGGTACCAATTTGGATTTCGAGATTTCAGTATGCTCATTTCAAAATATTAGATCGCAATCGAGTTTATAAATATACATGGTCATGTAACACAATCCAATCTATTGTGTTATAGATGTTACTCGATATAATTTCTATTTCATTTAAAATTGAATTTAACACCAGCATACTAATTGCATCACCGAAATTTTATTTTCTAACTTTAGTAAGAATATATTATAAAGACCGAAATAAATAATTTCATTTCTCCGTAGAACTAAATAATAAGCTACGATCACATAATAGATATTACTGAAATAAATCAGTGTACCCTATATGCAGAAAATTTATATGATTGTTTTGCGTGTACTATTCTAAAAGCTCTTGAACCTGTAGATATCGTAATTTATTACACATATGCAAAATATATTTTAATGTATCTAACCATGCCCGTACTTTTGCTTTAAATGTCATCATTTGTATTGTTCCTTTATCCTACCGCCTTAATTGTACAGTTTAGGGATTAATATATGCCGAAATGCATACTTTATAGAACAGAAATATCATGGACGCTTATATTAAAATCAGAATTGTTCCG
Source organism: Mya arenaria (assembly GCF_026914265.1). NCBI lineage: Eukaryota > Metazoa > Mollusca > Bivalvia > Myida > Myidae > Mya > Mya arenaria. The sequence continues at coordinate 17,793,966 of NC_069130.1, read as the reverse complement.
TTGTTTCTTGCAATATATTTTCATGTTAAATTAATTTTCAAGTTCAATACATTCTATGGCAAATGTGTTCTTAGAAGTTAAATCCATCACGTCTAACACAATGTTTGTCTTCCCTTCTCACAGGCGCACCATCCGTCCCCGGGAAGCTCGTATAAAGGCGATACGTTCAAAGGATACTTGTGGGACGACCCTGAGGGCGAGTTGCTATGTAGGATGTTAAAGGCGGCGTTCAGGAGAGGGCTAATGTTCAACTTGGGAAAGGAAGGAAGAATTGTCCTGGATGGCGTCTCATTGTATATAGGGTCAGTGTATATTTACCGGTAAATTTTATAATATGTAAAATAAGAGTCAGTTAAAGGCGTTCAGGAAGGCATAGGCGTTAACTGTTGTAAAGTAGGAGAACTATGTTCTGAGTGCCGTCTCGTTAAAGGGGTCCATGTATGAACGTTTTGGGCTAGTATTACTGTTTTTAAAAAGTACAGTAATTATGTGCATCACATGTATAAAGCATGCTGTAAGTGGTAGTTAGGTTAAGCAATTTTTAATAGCATATAACGTTTTAATAGGTCAGTGGTGGAGTTCAATTTAGGTAAAGTTAGTTAGGTTTACATGACGTATTACTAAAGCAGCGTATGAATGCTATTTTCATGTTTTTCGGTAAACTAAGGAGTTTTATTAGTGCAATAACCACAGTTAAAATATAAATTTGATATTGAACTTCAAACTAAGGGGTAAAATTATCAACTTCAGAACTTTTTTTAAAGAAATTGCATTCACTTCCCTTTTACCTGAATAAATACGGCACTTTAGAATCTGTAAATGATGACAAATAATAATTGCTCGTAAAGACATATTGCATACGTTTCACTGAAGATGTTTTTAGAAATAAACACAACTGATCCCTTATTAGGGAAGTGTCAATTCTCAATTTTCGAACGTATTTGTTTCAAAACATTTCCTTCCGTACACAACATAAGACGAAAACAAGTGTTCGAACATTACTTCAATGGTATAGTATGTATACATTCAATATATTTTCAATGGTGCAGAATGTAAAATAAGGATTCCGAAACATGCAATATAGTTCTTTGGTAGAAAACAGCGTTTAGAATTCTTGATAACATATTGCTCATTACGGGAAGAAAATTAATACGATTTGGTTCATACCAAAAAAAATATTAGCTATGGCTCTTATACAAATGACGGACTGAATAATTTCTTATGTAATATTCAGTATTAGGCATAGATATATAATGTCGATAATTATGCGTATAATGACAAACTAACAAATAAATAGACCTGTTATATAATTATGAATACAATATTCATACAATATAATTATTTTTATCGAAAAACATATCGCAAATGATCTAACAATTGAATGCAATGTTTTTTTTTCAACATGTTTTGTTTATAATGGAATCTATAGTATACAAAATCAATGTACGAGAATCACGGAGCACGACTTCACCGTCCATGAAGTTAAAAAATAATGTAGACTTCGTTTAAAATGAAGACCATATTCGTAACGTAACTTTCAGTGTGTAACGTCAGTTAAAGAATCATTTCCTGATTTTCCTGCATTAACAATCTGGACGTGTTTTCCACCCATTTCATAGTAACTACGCGAAACGAATCAGTGAGAGAAGCAAACTCATTTCATCAAATTATTTTTTCTTGTAATTAATTTATTGTTTTAGTCAGTGAACTCCTATAAATAAAAGGCGCACGGAAAGCTCCGAAGTGATGACGTCATACAACTGACGCCATAGATTCTTAAGTGTGTTTGTCAAGTTCTAAATATAAAGACATGAGCTTTAAATGAAATTTGAAATTCTTATATAATCATACAACAATTGTTTCTTTAGTAGCAGATGGTAATATACAATGCGTTATAATAGAATATTGCGTAAATGACGAATTTTTGCATGCGCCGTTGGAGATCTTAAATCCCAGTTTAATTGCAAAATCCGTTGGTCAAATTTTACAACTCTGATTCCAATTAACCCTGTCAGAATTAATTTAAACAAACTCACAGGATTACTTTCTACAATCAAGTGCAGAATCTGATAATATTACATATATGCAAACATTTAAAAATTTGTTTTTTTAAAGAAAGAAGACCTGTTAATAAAAAAAATATCACTTTCAATTCTATTCTCATTATATGAACTTTAAATATGTGTTTTGTTTCATGCGAAATATTAAGATTAAGTTAAATGCATATTTTATCGTAAGTCTTAATATCAAAACCGTAGATATTATGAGCACAAACATCTGTACACTTACTCACATAAAGATTCTTAACTTGGGTTAGAAGTCCATTCATCACATAGCGTTTAAGTTATGCCCTCTGATATAGTGAACACAAACGGGCGAGCGTTGAGCATCCCATCATGGTACTCTTGTTAAATGTTTATATTGCTTGTATACCGTCCGTATGTCTACGACTTATATAATGATCAGCTGGATATGTTTTTAAAATAGCAGAAATTTTGGCATTGCATCTTTTTAAAATATAACATTTGAATTATGGGCTGTCTTCACGCAAGCTATTCAAAGAGTGAAACATTATAATGCAAATACAATACGGTCAAGTCACCATATCATTAAGAAAGCTCTATTAATTAAAACGGAGGCGAATAATTTCATATTTAACATACATTATGTCTGAAGAAAATGCGGATTAACATACTTAATGTTATGCCTCTCGATGAAAGACGGAGTGTTATCATTGAAAAAAAATGCAAAATTAGGATTCAAAATATCAACTTTTAGAACTTCTATAAAATTACATTTTAGGTACTTCCTCTTTAACAAAACTAATTACGTCAGCTTTGAACCACAAAATATTGCCAAAACAATTTAAGATTTGGAAGAGGTTGCATTAGTTTAAATAAAGATATATTTGGATATAAACAACTTACCGTTTATTAGAAAAATGATAACTATGTTTTTCAAACTTGTTCATAAACTATCAAGCTGAATGTGCGAACATTTGCTTGCATTAAAACCGACAAAAACAACAGCTCGAACATAAATAGGATGTTGTATCAATGTGACCCAATATCAAACATGTTAAAAACGACATTTTAAATGTTAGCTCAATAAATGGCCGCGTAGTAATTTGGTTATGTACTAATGCCCTGTCTAATTTAAATCTGTTTTCGTTATTATTTGATGCATAAATAAACGTTCAATAGTTAGTTTTCATAAAAAAATTGCACAAACAAAAGAGACTGAATTATAAACTATAAAAAGTGCGTTAAGTGCGTTTACCCCGTCCGTTGGGTAGCGGCGGGGGGAAATCGTTTTTGAAATGAATATTTAGAAAAAAAATACTAATTGATCTCCGAAAATAAACTTTTTATTTCATTTTATTGTAACATGTTATTCAATTTTACCTTTGATCAAAGAAATACTATAGTTTTACTTGTGGATTCGCCACTCGTAAAGATATGTTTTTCCATGAAGCTCATGAAATAAATTACGATCTTATACTGAATTGAACAAATATCCTGTATGTCACTGTCACAGTTGCCGTGAAATTTAACATTGTTGAACACTGCAGCACTGAATTCAAGAATTTTCAAAAAATAAATAAACTGCAATGCAGCTCTTTTGTTAAAATGCCTCAAATCATTTCCCCAGTACTCAAGCTAAACAAGTTACTGATTTATACTGTTTAATTAAACAGTTTTAACTACACACTATAAAAAAATGTTTTCTTATATATAATGTAGAATGTAGACAGATTTAAAGAGGTCAGGGACAACTATATGTGTACAGAAGAACCAGTTTGCATCTGTTTTTTTATACGTTGCATTTGAAACAAAGTTCAATTATCATATAATACGTTGTAAGTATAAGTTACATGTGTTTGTATATTATTAACGTTACTATCCAACTAATGTGACTCGTGAGTCTTTCCTACATGAGTGTGACCTCAGATGTTACCTATAAAAACAGTGTCTGTATAGTTATAGTCTACCGTGAAACTTTCAAAGTTATTGATCACCTTTGCATTACGTTGAATAAATGTATATATGTAGTTAAATTATATTTTAGATTGAGTACAACAGTGGATTACTATAGATACATACGTACGTTGAAAGCGGAACTGTCAGCCAAAGGAATCACAAAGAAGGACATAAATCAGACAGAGAAGCTGTACAAGTCATTGACTGTCGATGGTCAGTTACTTGGCATTAGTGTTGTGTTGTCGAAATTATCATCCCAAATGATAATGTCATATATTCAAAATATGCATGCGATGATTGTATAAAGAATGCCAATCTTGAAGCTTTCTCACAGCCATCGAGTTTGCTTTTTTGCCTTAAGTGAAATTAGTTTTGAAATGCTCGTATAATAAAGGAATAGTAATGGCTAAACTGAGCTCGTCGTAATGGCGTTGCTTTGTTTCAATACAAACAAACCATGAATTACTTCGTCAAGTTTACATTGGACTTTTTTAATATCTTGACATCATTATGAATAATAATTTGCATGTAAATTTGCATGTAAATTATTTGCTTATAAAGGGTCTGGATACTGTTTTGTTGTCCTGGATAATTCTGCTTAAGATAGTTGTATTGTCAACATTGTTATATCTTAATGTTACAATAGCGCATAATTGATGCAGTTGCTTGGTTTTCATATCGTTTTACAGTTTTAGAAATTACAATGTGATATAAGGTAACATTATATAGTATTAAGCATATACTTTTGTTTTACTTTGGTTAATGTAGTTCATTTAGTACGCTTTATAACTTCAGGTTCATATTTTTGCTCGAAATGCGCTGAGCTCATGAGACGTTGAGGGAATTTTTAGACAAGGGCGAAACAAAGGCGAATATACAACATTCAAATTGCCGTTGTTCGTCTGTTGTGGATATAATTGTTCGTGTTAAAAAGCGTGGTGTAAAGGATATTTTATGAGATGTGTTACTTATACTTGGAACATAAAATAAATGCTGTTGTTAGCGAGATAACAAATAACAAGCATGAGCCGTGCGTACAATGTTAATTATATTAAATCAGCAATTTTGATGACATTTTGTAAATAAGTGTGTGTTTTTTAAAGTTTGAATGTGCTATGTAATTGTAATGAATTTTAATGAAATTGTTATTCCACTATGTGTACTACCCATAATAATTCTGGTATTTTTTTGTTTCGTGTGGCTGTTTCCAGGACGTTCTGTTGTTTGTTATTATTATTATTATATACCATATTTCTATAGCACTCTTTTCATACATAAAGTATGTTCAAAAGTGCTTTACAATGTAATATAAAACAATAGACAAACTAAAATGCTTATAACAATATTAACGCTAGTCAATTAAAACAAAGTGTTTATGCATAGTACATATGTACAAAATTAATATAATATAAAATGTTTGAAATAACTATAAAATAATAGATTAATAATTTCAGAGTTAGTGAAAACCAAAAAAAAATAAAGATAAAGTAACAACAAGCTGTTAAATCCCGGATAGATCCATGCACTCGGAAATAAAATAATAAAACACTTATCGTCCATAATACTGTTTAAAATAGTGGGTTTTCAGAGCCTTCTTAAAACTTTGCAAGGTGTTACAGTCTCTGATGTCAGATGGTAGGGCATTCCATAACTTAGCTGATGCTGACTGGAAACTTCTGTCACCATAACGCGCCGTCCGACATTTAGGCACAACTAACGTCAGTGACTTATTTTTCGACCTCAGATTTCTGGATGCTCTGTATATTTCTAACATGTCCACAATGTACGCAGGCGATTGGTCATGGAGCGCTTTAAATGTGTGTGTTAGAATTTTGTACTCTACTCTGCATTGCACAGGGAGCCAATGTAGTTCCTGTAGCACGGGGGTTATATGGTCGTACCTTGCTGTCCTCGTAACAATTCTCGCTGCCGTATTTTGAACAGTTTGTAGTTTGTTTAATATCTGCTTTGGAACACCGTACAGGAGAGCATTGCAGTAGTCTATGCGAGATGTAACAAAAGAGTTTACCAGAGATTTGGTTGCGTTCAGTGTTAGATAAGGTCTTATATGGCCAATGTGTCGCAATTGTGCGTAAAAATTTCTACAAACACTATTGACGTGTTGATCCAGCTTCATGTTTGAGTCAAGATAAGCGCCCAGATTCCTAACACTTGGTGATTGTTTGATTACAGAGCCATCGACGGTGACGGAGACATTTGAAACTGTTTTTGAGTTGTGCTCAGATGAGAATATGATTAATTCTGTTTTGTCCGCATTTAGCTTTAACATGTTGTTGTTCATCCATTTCACTATGTCATTCAGACAGTGTTCAATGCGATTGACAGATTCTTCAATTGAAATTGTGTTTAATGGTTTGAACGATAAGTATAATTGCGAATCATCCGCATAGAAATGGTTGTCCAAGTCATGGTTTCTACAAATAGCTCCAACAGGCTTTGTGTACATTGTATAGTTTTTGGGGCCAAGAACAGACCCTTGGGGTACGCTGTACTTCATCAGCACTGGGTCCGAGAGTTCACCATTAATGGCTACTGTTTGATAGCGATCACTGAGGTAGGACCTCATCCATGTAAGTGGTGTCCCTGTGATACCGAAGTGATGTTCTAAGCGAGTAAGAAGCGTCTCGTGGTCAATTGTATCGAAAGCAGCCGACAGATCTAACATTACTAGAATAGTTACATTATTTCTGTCCAGTGATTGAAGAATGTCATTTTGAACTTTCAACAGTGCGGTTTCGGTTGAGTGGAATTTCCGATAGGCTGACTGGTTGACTTCATGAAGTTCATTGTTTTTTAGATGATTTTCAATTCGGACATCTACCACTTTCTCCAAGATTTTTGATATAAAAGGCAAATTAGACACTGGCCTGTAATTTTTAAGATCATTTGCGTCTAGACTTGGCTTTTTTAGAAGTGGTCTTATTCGTGAGTGTTTGAATGATCGTGGCACATATCCAGATTGTAGGGATGCATTTATGACTTTGGTCATCACAGGTGTAAGCTCATCAAGACATTCTTTAAGTAACCATGTTGGGATAGGATCCAATTCACATGATTTACTGGCTGACTTACGGATTATCGATTTCACTTCATCCTCCGATGCTGGTGTAAACTTATCATATTCAACTCCTATATAATCAGCTTCTATATCACCAACACCAGATGAAGACTGCTTTTGTGAGGTAATATTGTCTCTGATATTTTCGATCTTCCCAATAAAGAAGTCGCTGAAATTCTGAGCGAGCTGTTTTGGAGACGAATGCAATGGTAAAATTACCTCATTTGTGTTTCCAAGAAGAGTTTTAGTTATTCTATGCAGACTTTTCTGGTCACTCCCATAAGATTCAATTTTGCTTGTGTAAAAGTCAACACGGGCTTGTTTCAGCATCCTATTTACCACAGCGCATTGTGATCTATAAATGTCATGATCAATTGAAAGTTGACGTTTGTCCCTCGTAAAGTGTCAGTTACGAATTAACATTTTGCATCTTAATCAGAACAAATATTTATATTATGTGTTTCCGGGTCAGGATAGAAAAATCCAAACTGTGGGCCCACGCGTAAGCCGGAAACGAGGCTCCACTCAGCGTGGCCGAAGGTAGGATTGTTTTTAACCGGGCAAGTAAAACATGATTTATGTTTATGACTTACCTACAGTTATCAATATGTGTAAAACTGACGCAGAGAAAGTATGTTTGAACATTTCACCAACAGTGCGAGGGTTGTTCCTTACTGACGTTATGACATTAAGTAGTTTTAGATCACTGTCGACGTTTAAAAATCTTAAAAAAATGCGTTTGTGACGATTATTTATTTCCTTTTCAATTTAATTTTTTGCGTAATTTTATATTTAATTGCGCTTTATTTAAGACATAATGTACTTTTAATTAACCAATACAATAAAAAAGTGGCGCATTGTAGTGCGTGAAACATTTGGCATGTGATGCCAGATCGGATTCTGCCGGGATGGCTAACATGACCGGAAAGGCCTCTACGGTCTGCACGTTCTTTTTTTTTTTTTTTTTTGTTTGTTTGTTTTTTTGTCAACTGAACTTTCCCATGTAGTTACCATTGTGTTATGTTTATCACAGTACGTTATGTAAATGATAAATCTTCTCACCATGATTGTTAATATTTGGTTGTAATTGTGATGTTCTTGATTGGTTTCCTCACAAATAGTTAGTCTTTGAAAAAGTGATTATATACTCCGTATGAATTTATTATTAAATAGTTGTTTATGCTCTATGTGTGCGTGTATTGTATTATTTTTTTTAGAATATTTATTGATGTAACAATCATGAATAACAATACTTTGATAGTTACCCGTCTAGAAGTTATAAATACACATAAACATATCCGGCTTGTTCACAATGTCATGTTTTGATTGTTCACATTTTGAAAACATAGCTCTAAATGTTCATGTAAAAGAGACAATGGAAACTTAAGGCGCACGTCAAGCAGTCAATTCCACCACTATGGCATTGGTCTAGGACACACTACTTAATCAATCATTAACAGCATAAATGTGTCACAAGACAATAAATAGAGTGGTTTACATTTATATCTTAGTATCAATGCATGGTGTGTTAACCTTAGTTTGATGGTCAGTGAGAACAGGAGTTTACTTCGTGTTCAGGCAAAATCTTGAATGCTTGACAACAAAGATCTCAAACTAACGAATGTAAGTTCGCTTTTTAATGTGTACAATTCCGGGTTTTATGCACGACTGACTGATGTTTTGTTTAACGAATTGGTATTATATAATAGTTTGCATAGCGCTTGGAAATAATATGATACAATGAAGATAGATGTTGTCTAAATTGTGAGGTTGTGCGCGCATCACATGACTCTAATCCCAGTCACATCGCCTTTCACGGGCCGTTCCGACTTGTATTAATAAATATATTTAAGTGCATGTATGGTCGAACAGCGATGTAAATACGATTTATGTATCTCGTTTGGAGTATTTCGGCTTCTAACCATATGCCTCTTAAGACATTTGTTTAATTGTTTGACTTATTGGCTTCAACCTGTAGTCTCCAGTGTAAAATTACAATTGACCAACATGCATTTCGTGTTTAGTGCATTATGCAGAAGTAATACACTACATGCAAGGTTTTGTTTTGTTACGTTACAAAAGAGCTAAAAACGAAATGTGTATATAGACTTTCGGAGATATTAGTTGAAGAGTTGTTTTATGTATTATGTGTAATACTAAATGCCTTGTAGGTTGTATCGTGTACATTACTTTAAACTCTAATTGCAAACGACAATTCTCCAGATACTAATCACTTATACAATCAGAAAGTTTAAACTTTAGCGTATCTTATCTGCTTTATCATCAACGTCCAATCATAATGCTATATTAAACGGTTAAATTAGCTAGTGATACTAGTTAAAAATGCAAGGTAGATACATGTAGTATAAACGTGACAAACTTTGAAATAAAACACGCAGTGCTATGCAGTTAAATACGCCAGAAAGTAATTGGATAGAGGAATAATCTTATGTTCTTGTATCTTATTTAACATTGTATTTTGTTTTGTTTTGAAAGCACTGCAGCTATCCAATCAAACTGTATACTATCATGATATTGATATCAACATTTGTAGCCGTTTCATTATATAATCCCAATATGTAGTCATCGTCATAATTGTTTGCAAAATGTAATTTACAAAAATGCATTGTACTATTCGACTTTTCGATGTACATATTGTTAAAAAAATAAGGAGGGATAAAGTATACATGCTTGGGTTTAAACTTGACCTTGAATTATCATAACAACTACTTGTATTAAAGAATTTTGGCCTATGCCTTTCTTTATACATATGTTTTGTAACGACTTGACATGTCTGCCACTCCATTGTTTCTAATAAACACGCGTTTTCATCATCGTACTATCGCGTTTTCATCACCGTACTGTCGTGTTTTCATCATCGTACTATCGCGTTTTCATCATCGTACTATCGTACTGTCGTGTTTTCATCATCCTCCTGTCGTGTTTTCATCATCGTACTATCGCCTTCCGGTGCGCATGCGCATGACAAAAATGTCGGTTTCAGGGGTGACTGTATTAAGTCATTGAATCATGTCTTCAACTGAAGCATTCACAACGCATTTTGAATTGAATCAATAAGAAATACATAATTACCTTCGAGAGTTGTCCTACGGTCAATATGCAACTTGAGTCACTTTGATAAAAAAATAGTCAATTTTAAAGCCATCATTATACACTCTATTCATTTTAAATTTCATTATATATATATATATATATATATCGAGTAATCCGATTAGATACATCCTTCTTAGATTGAATACTCACCAAGTTTTATTAGTGTATGTGTATGTTCCATTGAAGGAGCTTAGTCATATTATTTGTAATTTGATTAAATGAAATTAAGTGCTTCATAACGGTAATGCAAATGGTGTTACACAGTTTAATGATGCAATATAATATTTTCTACATGGATAAAAGCACGGCACATCGAAAATAGTAAAAAAAACAAAACAATTTTATCATTTATCTTAATAAGATAAAACACTATTTTCTTTATAAAAATGTTTTTCAATTATTACCTTCTGATAAACTGATAATATTTAACATATGTAAAATAATTCTTAATTCTTAAAACCTTAACTTTCTTCGCTTTCAACTGTCAATAATATTTATTCGCTTTTAACAACAATTACTTCGTATTTTGTATTACTGTATTTTTCGTCATGACTGATTCTTGACATCACTCGAAATGATATTTTACCTGAGTTTCGAAAATTCAATATATGTAATCGGCTATTGTTCATGTAATTAAAAAAGCATCGTTTTTGTGGGCATGGTCGCTCCCTACATCAACTATAACATGTAAATGATCAAGACACAAGGATATAGATAGTATAAGTTAATTGATTGATAGTATTTACACCGTTTTGTCATCAAATAGTGTAAGGTTATAGAACGTTATAGAGAGTTCTAGCTACACTTCCTTGAAAAAGGTCCCTCGCCGGTATTACACAAGTATAAGATATATTTTAATCAACGTTTTGTATCATGTGATATTTTTTGTAAACGGACAAGCGTATCTTAGGCTGAAAGTTCATGCTTGTTTCAAAGCGGACTAGCTTGAGGGGTGAAAACGAAAACGTTCTATCTTCTTCTTTATTTAATGTTACTTAGAACCTTATGAATGGTTAAAATCCAATGAGTATCCACATTTGTTTTGTTAACACATTTGACCTTCCAAATTTTCATTCTTTAAATAGCGGCGTAGTAATTTGGTTATGTATTCATGCCCATCTTAAAATAAAAAGTGTTTTCATTATTTTTTGGAACATATGTGCACTAATAATATTTCATTGTTTACTGTTCATAAAGCATTGCAATAAAAAAAACGAGCGAATATAAAGCTATAAGAATAAATAGCAGAGAACTATTTCTCAGCAAACCGAAAGTAGAAAAGTTGACAGCTATAATTATGCATAAGGGGCACCCCACGGGTAGCGGCGTAAAGCCCACCCTTTTCAAAAAAATGGGGGTATGCAGAAATAAATAAAAAACAAATAAAACTCCGAAAATAAGCATAAAAACAGATTTGTTTTTTATTTCAGTGTAAGATCGTATTTAATTTCACTCGTGATCATAACAAAAACTACATTTTCACTCGTGGCTTCGTGAAATAAAATACGATCTTACACTGAAATAAACAAATATCCTCTATTTATTATTGAAATAATTTTGCAAAATAAGGAGTGAAAATATCAACTTCCAGAACTACTATAAAATTACATTGTAGGTACTTACTCTTGATCAAAACTTATCACGTCAGCTTTGAACCACAACATGTTACGAAAACAATTTAAAATTTGCAAGAGGTTGCATAAGTTGAAATAAAGATATATTTGGAGATAAACAACTTACCGTTTACTAGAAAAATGGTAATGATGTTTTTTCAACCTTTTCATGAACTTTGAAGCTGAATTCGCGAACATTTGCCTTCATTAAAACCGACGAAAACAACAGCTAGAACTTAAATATGATTTTATATCAATGTTATCAAATATCTTTTTAAATACGAACTTTCAAATGTTTGCTCAATAACTGGCCGCGTAGCAATTTGGTTACGTACTAATGCCTTGTCTTATTTAAACTGCTTTCGTTATTATTTGATGCTATAATAAACGTTCAATCATTAATATTCATGAAATATTTGCACAAACAAAAACGACTAAATAATAAACTATTAAAAAGTGCGTTTAGTGCATCCGTTGGGTAGCGGCGGAGAAAAATAGTTTTTAAAAGGGGTATTTAGAAAAAGAAATACTAATCAAACTCCGATAAGAAACTTTATTTTATTTACTTGTGACATGCTATTTAATTTCACGCTTGATCAAAGAAATAGTATAGTTTCATCTTTGAATTCGCCACTCGTAAAAATATGTGTTTCTATGAAGCTCATGAAATAAATTACGAAATTACACTGAATTGACCAAATATCCTGTATTTCACTGCCACAGTTGCCGTGTAAATTAACATTGTTAAACACAGCAGCACTGAATTAAAAACAAACTTTCGAAAAAATAAATATACCGCAAAGTAGCTCTTTCGTTTAAATGCCTAAAAATCATTTCCCTATGTACTCGAATAAGCTTAACATGGTAATGATTTATACTGTTTAATTTAACTTTTGATTACACTAAAATTAAATTGTATATTTATATACAATTAGAATGTAGTCAGATTTAAAGAGGTCATGAACAACTATATGTGTGCAGAAGAAACAGTTTGCTTTTGTTTTTATGCATACGTTGCATTTGAAATAACGTTCAATTTTTCATATATAACGTTTTTAGTATGACCTATTATTAACGTTACTCTCAAACTAATGTGACTTGCAAGTACGTCCTACATGAGTGTGACCTCAGATGTTACATATGATATAAAATGTGTCTGTATAGTTAAAGCTTACCGTGAATCTGTCAAAATTGCGGTTTACCTTCGCATTACGTTGAATTCATGTATATATGTATTTTAGAGGGTGGGAGGCATACATACGGACCTTGAAAGCGCAGCTGTCAGCCAAAGGTATCACAGAGGCGAATATAGATCAGACGGAGAAGCTGAACGAGACCTTGACTGTCAACGGTCGGTAACTTGCATTAGTGTTATGTTGTTGAAATACTCACTCAAAAAGATAATGATAAAAAACAATGAATCCGGGTATTGTATATAGAATGTATATAACATGGCATGCCAATCTGGATTTTTTCCTATCATTGCGGTCGCTTTTGTGCCTTTAGTTAACTTTTTTTTAGATGCTCGCCTAATAAAGGTATAATTTAACTGAAACACTCTTTACAATGGCATTGATTTATTTTAATACAAACAATGAATTACTTTGTCCAGTTTACATATGATGATTTTTACATCTTAGAATCATTATATTTAATAATTACTTTACTGATATGTTATTCTTTATGGAAACATAATCATTTTTACTATATATGATATTTTAGATATTGAATAAGTGGATATACAGTGTTTTTTTGCACTTAGCTTGTTAATGATTCTTTTATAAATTGTAAGACAAATTATAAATTTTGGATATTATGTATTTGTCTTTGATAATACTGTTTTATCGTCAGCAAAGTATTATATCTAAGAGTCAAAATATTGCATAATTGATGTAGTAGCATGGTTTTCACATCGTGTTACATTTTTGGAGAATACAATGTGATATTCAGTAATATAATTAGCATTGTGCATATACTTTTGTTTTAATTTGGTAAATGTAGTTCATTGATTACGATTTATAACTTCAGGTCCACGTTTGTTCGGAGTTGCCCTTTAATGAGATGTATGCGGACTTTGCAACCAAGGGCATAGCAGAGGCAAATGGAGAACTTTAATTTTCGTCTGTCTGTTGTCCATGATCGTATGTTATGATAGTCATTTTCTCAAAGATTCCGAGTTAAAAATAATTTAGCGTGTTTTACAGGATGTTTTCCTGAGATGTTTTACTCATACCTAGAACCTTAAATGTGGTTGAAACCGAGATTACAAGTAACTACTTTTGATGATTGATTTATATGTCGGTACTACACGCTCAGATTTGAACTTTTCCATACGAAGATCAATATAAGTTACATTCCGGAGTGATTTGCTGAAGAAAGTAGACCGTGTTCATGGACCGTGCGTACAGTGTTAACAAAATCATATCAGCAAATCTGATGACATTTTGTTCATACAATAGTTTTATAAGTTTGAATGTACAATGTAAATATAATCAATTTTAATAAAATTTGTAATCCACTTTGTGTATTACCCAGCATTGTAAAGACTATTAGTGTGGCTGTTTCTAGGATGCTCTGTTGCCTGTTTCCAGTTAAGTGTCAGTTAGGCATTAACATTTTGCATCTTATACAGGAATAACAATTTCTATTATGTGTTTCCGTGTTCGAATAGAAAATTCCAACCCGAGAGCCGCGTAAGCCGGTAACGAGTCCTCTCAGCGTGCCCAAAGGTCGAATTGTTTTTATCCGGGCAGGTAAACATGATTTGTATTTCTTACATACCTACATTTATAAATATGTGGAAACCCTGACGTAGATAACGCATGTTTGTAGATTTCATCAAAATGCTCGAACGATGTTTGAAATCATGACACGTGGTAGTTGACGTCAAATAGTTCATAAAAAGTGATTTTACGATCATGTATTTCCTTTTTAGTTATAAGTCTTGCGTAATATGTATGTAATTGCGCTTTATTGAATACATAATGTACGTTTAGTTAACCAGACATTACAATAAATAAGAAGTGGCGAGTTGTAGCGCGTGACTCCTTTGGAATGGGGTGTCAGATTTTTCAAGCATTGTTAAATTCACCGGTCATGCCTATCCGGTGTGCAATAATAAGGTTTTTGTTGTCAACTCAACTTATCCCTGTAATTCCCATAGTATTTATTTCTATTACAATACATGATGTGAATGATCAGTCTTTTATCAATGATTAATACTATTTAGTTGTAATTGTTTTGATCTTGATGCTTTTTTCACTACAGATATGTCTGATCGTATGAATTTAGAATGTTATACTTGTCCATGCACTATGGGTGCGTTTCTTTTATTATTTTCATTTTAACATTTATTGATGTTCACAATCATCAATAACAAATCTTTAATATTTACCCGTGTAGATTTAAATACACACAAACATATCAGGCTTGTTCACAATGTCATGTTTTGAATGGTCATATTTTGAAAAAAAATATAAGTGTTCATATAAACGATGAAATTTCAGGCGCACGCCAAGCAGTTAATTTCTCAACTATGGCACTGTTCAAAGACACTTAGTATTAATACATGGTAGGTTAACATCAGTCTGATGGTCAGTGAGAACAGAAGTTTGCCTTGGGTTAAGGTCAAATCTTGAATGCTTGACCACAATGATCGCAAACGTAATTTGTTAGTTCGCTTTTTTAATGTGTACAATTCCGGGTTCAATGCACGACTGACTCATACAAAATGTTTTATTTAACGTATTTGGTATTATTAACCTCTTGCATAGCGCTACCAAATAATATGACTAAATGAGGATATATGTCGTCCAACTTGTGAGGTTGTGCGTGAATCAAATGACTCTAATCTTAGTCAGCTCGCCCTTCTCGTACCGTTCTTAGAGTTGTAATCCCAACATGTAGTTCTAAAACGTTTCAATGGTCGAACAGTGATGTGTGCACTATTTGTATATTTCGTTTGGCGTATTTCGGGTCCTATAATTGACCAAAATTCACTTCGTATTTAGTGCGACCTGTAGTAGTAATACATTACATGCATATTTTTGTTTTGTTACGTAACAAAAGAGATGAAATCGGAGATACTTGTTGAATAATTGTTTATGTATTATTTGAAATACTTAATGCCTTGCAGATATTCTCGTTATATCATTTTTAACTGTTATTGCCTCCGGCAATTCACCAGATACTTATTACTTATGCAATCAAAATATTGAACTTTTAGGTATTATATCAGTTTTATTATCTACTTCCATTCATAATGCTATGATAAACGGTTAAGTTAGCTAGTGATACTAGTAATTGAATTCAAGGTAAATAAATGTAGTTCACACGTGACAAACTTTAAAAACCAAAATGCATTGCTATGCTGTTTAAGATGACATAAATGAATTGGATAGAGGTTTGATTGTATATTATTTTATCTTTTCTTACAGTGTACATTTTTTGTTATTAAAGCGCTGCTAGTATCAATTCTAGTCGAAGTATAATAACATAATATGGTTTTCAATTTTTGTATCCGTTTATAATTATATCATTCTATAATGTAGTCAATGTAATACATTGTTTGAAAAATAAATGTGAATTATAAAAACGCTTTGTATCATATTGTTATTGAAATATTAATCGGTAAATAAAGACGGAAATGGTAAACGTTCTGGGCTTTAGCATTGACCTTGAATTTTCATATAACATGTTTGTTTTAAAGATGAGGCTGATGCCTGATTTAGTAGATATGTATCAAAACGGCTTGCCATGTCTCCCTTCCTCTTCTGTTCCTAGTATACATATGCATTTAAAAAGCCCGTATACCTCCGTTGTAAGGCGTCCAATAACGAAGGCATAGCTTTTAATTCCCAATAATAAGTGGGTCGTTTTATCGACAATATCAAATACACTCATTTTGCAGACGAGGCAACGAACTAAAACAGGACGAACTCGGTATTGGTAAGTACTAAATAAACTTTCCTTGCTTTTTCGGTTCATTATAAAAGGTATAAAAAATAACTAGGTTATCCCCTCCGATTTCTCCTGTTTGTCGTTTTATACTCTTGTCGAACTGAATTAATTCCAAACACAATTTTTGTATATACTGGTAGATATATATATATTTCGTTCTAATCCTTTTCTAGATTGTACATGGGTTTTCTGTTTGTCTTTATAATATGTGTGTATACGTTGATGAATAAAATATGTTTAAACAAAAGGGTTTTTTAAGAGCAAGGGCGGGTCCAGGCTTTTATGTTAAAGGGAATGTCACTTGGGGCACAGCCTTGAGTGATAATAAACAGCCAAATCAACAGCTCATTACGGGGCTTGAACCTTGCACATACGTAGAAGTAGGCGAAAGCACTTACAACTTAAACACGAAGGCTAAAATTACACGTCATGTGAAATGTTTCTTTAAAAAATGATTTGTTCTATGTAGTTATTGTATAAACATACAAGCAAGTCATCCGATTGATGCTTGAGTGTATAGTGATATCTCACGAGTGGATTGAGGATTATCTTGACAGCTTCTCACACAAAATATGTTGGGCTCGATCCCCACTTCCTCCGATTTGAAAACGACTACTTTACTACAGTGTACGCATGGAATGGAGTTTACACCTTTAAATAAGTCTTTAGCTTTCTTCCTTGTGCTGTACAAATTCCTTAAAAACTGAAAACTCTATTCTATATACCCTGTGCAAATACTCGTGAACAAACAATGCAGTAACACCCGTTTTGCCACTCGTTTTTAAATGTTCATATTGTGATATTGTAGGTTTCGTTAGCATTTTTGAGATACATTCATGTCTTCAGACATATAATTTTGATGACAAAATAACCATTTATACATGTGTACGGTAAGTGTTTAAACGAGTAATATTTAAATACGTAAACAATGTTAATAGGTAAAACATTAACAAATTGCTCACACGGTGAATTAAATTGGGATATTAAACAAAAACCAAAAAATGCATTATACTGAAACAAATTAAATTTTATTTTGTACATCAAAATTATAACATGACGGATTATTGTAGTTTTTGAAAAGTTCCTTTTTGTATTTGAACGTAGCGTCAATTTTGAAATGGCATCGTTCAAATTGTGTTCAAGCATAATTATATTTATGCATATAACATAAATCGATTGAGTATTTTTTCTTAAATGAAACTTTTATTTAAAAGCAATACATACACATGTAAAACATATAATTTGAGTGATAAACCGTTTACTTCTTACTAAGTTATGCATTTATGAAAAAACTGATAAGAATATTGTAATCGTGTATTTAATAGCTGAACACGAACAAAAATTATTGTGGAGTGCTAAAAGATTTATTGTGATCTACTATCGTTTCATAATATGCAATGATTCTACACACAATAACATCTCCACCGTGTACGCAAAACTCTTATGATTAACTATTTATTTTACTTTAATTAATATTATTTTATTATTATTCATTCATGTATTACTTTTGTCTTGATAATGTACGCCACACTTTGTACACATTTCGTGTTAATCAGTATGTCTTTTGCACCAGTAATACACAATCAGGTAGTTGTTATATAGGGTTAATACTAGGATCTTACTGTAGCAAACTTTACAAACAAATTGTTTATTCTTATTGTTCAAATGAACTATACAGAATAACTTTGTGTAAGTGTTCTTTGCAATTTGCGTTATAGGTTAGTTTGAAGGTTTTCTTTATTCCAATAATTGGTGATTTTTTTTTCAATTAATTAAATTTTATATGTTAGACAATCTGTACAAACTATCCATACATGTTTAGTGTAGTTTAGGTTGTTGTTGGCAGAAATGAACAACGATGCAGCCGCAGAAGTCGGTCAATTCTTTACTCTTACCCATCAACCACATCAATGGCAGATTACTACCTAAGCTACCACAGCAATTGCAAGTTATAAAAGACACATGAGGATGATAGTTCGTTATATGTCAGTACTCCTGAAGATGCTTGAATACCTAAGTCTTAATCTGATTTAGATCAGAAGTGTTAACATAAGTATACAAACATTGAAAAACTCAAATTGCAAAAGCGCGCATGATATCGTATAAGTTTTGACTTGAACTCGGCAAAGCATAAACACTAAACGCCCTGATTAGCATCACGATTTAGTTTCATAGTTTCATAGTATATTCAAATGCAAAAATGCCATAGGCCCACGAGCACACATCGATGGAGTTCAAAATATATATTAATTATATGGAAAAAAAGTCAATCGACATAATTGAAGCTTTTATACAAATGCTCATTTATTTCATTATTTTATCCCGTAGTACTCAAATCTCGCCACTTAATGTAGCTATTCCTAGGCGTCGGAGGTAGGGGTGAGGTAGTCATATGAGGATGCAAAATGTAAAAGTGTCTTTGCAATAAATTGTTCTGTAGTTTTCACAAACACTGACATTGGATTTGTTTGTTTTGTAGGCATTGGGTGATGGTCGGATACGACAAAACGTGTGTCATCAAAAATATCCTGGTTACGTTTTATGAGATATAAATGCCACGCGCCTGTGATGAATTATTCCTGTGTTTGCTTTATCGGCCTGAATTTATGTGTCATTTTACCTGTGGTTGAGATAGGCTGTCCATATGGTTAATTCTTGAACGAAAATAGGCTCTGTTAATTCAACCGTTACCTGAAGTGACGTCGGCAAAAAGGTCGTACTCCTTGCATTCGGTCTGGGAAGTCAATAAAGCTTGAATATGATAGAGTCACCATATTCCTGTTCAGCAGGGTTGTTATGTCAGTTTCTATGATGTGTTTAATATTGTATCGGCGTCTGATTGAATGGTTTTTACGTGATAACTTGTATCATGCCTGCGCCATTCGATACTTGTTTTTTTTTATTCTTCCAACCATATAGCGGAGTGTGTTGCTGCTCCGTACTCTACAGAAACGTTTTCCTGTCCGGCTTCATGATATTGTTTAACTGATGATCCATCTTAAAATATGTCTTTGAAACTTCCAAAGACTTGAACTGCCGATTAACGGAGTTAAATTAGGGTTAGCCAAATTGTTTGGTTTAAATGGCATAAAAAAAAACAATACAGTATTTGTATTTATAGCACATTTAAAGGTCGTAATGATCAATAATCGTAAGTATATACGACTGATTTCTAAACATACTACCGAGAAGATCTGAGAGGTGGAACCAACCTGAACTTTGACTTTTTCAAAGTCATTGGAAATCGGCTGCGTACGTTAATTCATACAATATAATTTTGATAAATTAACTATGAGGGACTGAAATAGTTTCAATCAGTAATGGTTTGAAACAGGTAATCCAAGCGACTGTCCAAATTTATTGTAAACACATTTATATATTAAATAGATATCTAAAGAATCACAATTTTAATTTTATATAACCACATAAACATTATATAAAGTACCTTGTATTTACACTCAAAATATTTGATTCCATTCGTACTTCGATTATGTTTCAGATAAAACCGTTGACAAGAACAGACTATTTGCATATTTCTTGTTAACATGGCTGCAACGTGATTAGTAAATATCTTAATTGGTTAATCAGCTATGAATATCAGGCTAGTTCGGCGACATAACAATTAAATCTTCATTTGAAGTCGGCATTATTTTAGATACTTGACTTGCATTCGATCAACAACTTTGGGTTTTTTTCGCTATGCATTTGGCATTTCTTCTCTCAACTTTGGCAAACATTTTATGAACAAATACAGTATGTCTTCAACTTTCCAAACACAAGAAGCTAGAGGAAACTTCGATAATATTTTGGATAAATTTAAAGAAAGTCTCTGCTCGGTCAGTTGTAGATTGCTTAGAAGTCTGGATCTCCTTCATGACTTCTTGTTATTTGCTGGTTGATGGACATCGAGCGTGTTTAACCGCAGGAGAAGCATTCGCTTAATTTGGAGCATACCTTGTGTCAATCAACAACAAAGAAGAAGAAGACTTTGTATTTAAAAAATGGTCCTAGGTATCAAGGAAGTCTTTTTTGACAAATAATCGTTCTTGGTGGGAATTTAGCCTTGGACACCGGCGAACGGTTGAACTACGTACATCTTCGATTTAGTTTCCGTATATCTCCACCGCCAGGCAGGCCTACCTGCTTAGTGGCATCAAGTCTGTTTTGGGATACCGAACGGATTTCGAGCCCTTCTGGAAGTTATCATTATGTGAAATAAATAGTACGTAAACAGTACATTTTTATGACGTTTCTAAACATGGACAACAACACAGTAAAATGAGGCAATACATCAAATGTGTTTGTTTTGATTTATTGTGTAAGAACCTACCTGACATTGTCGATCGAATAATACATGAATAGTTTTTTTTTAAGTTTTTATTGTTTTGCCAAATTTAAAAAATTCGACCATTGTTTTTGATACATACATATACTAAATGAAGTCTTAATAATTATTGTGGTTATATTATACTGACAAGGGGGTAAGGATAAAGAAGTTTTAGGAAATCTGTAATTAACCATTAATTATATATTTGTATATGATTAGTAAAATCATTTACAAACGCTTGAAATAATGGTATGTTTAGTTGAGCGATATTTCGTATAGTGTTATAACCAGTGATTTAACTTTAGTAGTACATTTCATAATGGTTTGTATGTTTAATGTGTATCAAATACTTTGCGTTGTTTAAAGTCCTTTAAATATGTTTTATACGACTCGCATTGTCTTTATCAAACTGTTTAAAAACATATCGACCAGATTAGAGCATGTATAAATTGATACAGAATAAAAGGTGTACTTGTCCTACATCGTTAAACAAAATTTTATTACCGGATACGTTTGTCTACAATAACAACTTATAACAAATGTGAGGTGTAATAATATCAGTTAAATTTAAAAGAACTACATATCATTCTTGGCTAGAACTTTGGTCGACAATATTGAATGTTGTTTTAAATTAGAATTTAATTCACGTTAAAACCGTAGGTGTTGGCTTATTACACTCGCCTCAGAAAATGCCCCATTCTGCAAAAGAAATCACTATTACAAGAAAACAAACTAAGGAAAAGAGTACTAGTACCAAAGTCCCTATTCAAACTATATAAAAACAGAAAACAAGAGCAATTAAATTTTCTAGTTCTTCAAGGTGCACCCTTACTCCCAACTAAAATTAACCACAATTAATAGAATTGCTTTTAATTACCAAACAGAATTGATAAATATCGAAAACAGTGGTTTTTATTGATAATACCGAGCTTAAATTGTAAGGAAAAGGCTGAAAACTCGGTATTTTACCCTATTAGACGAAAGTAGATTACAGTCAATATTTTAGCACTCACCAATCGTTAAAATATTTGTTTGTTTCAGCAATTAAAAAACACGATTTCAATTTTGTTATCAGTCATTTATATTTTTCATAAATGCATTATTTATAAACAAAATAAATGTTTATCACTCAAAAGTTATGTTTTTTATACATGTGAATGTACTGATGTTAAAAAAGGGTGTCAAGTTAAAAATTATGACAAAAATAACTATTGAGCGTTGGGGTACACAAATGGAGTAGCAGTTTGTATAATATAAAATTATGTCAAAACACACCTCTCCAAAAAAGGAACGAAGACTGTTTGACCCCTTCACCTCTTTTAAACAAACTATGCAGCATAAATTCACATAATATTCAAACACATTGAAGAGGTGATACAAAACAGGAAAAGTTATTAGTTGTTAAAATACGGTGGTGCATGGTTTTGTTGACTTTTTTATAGTGCTTCCGCTCAATCTTAACATGCACAGTGAAATTTGGTCATTATCTGTAGATAACTGTGGCGACATTGTGCGTAATGTTCATTTCGCGGGTGTCAGCAGATTTAAAGGTAGAATCATCATTGTACATAATTGTATAATTTTGCATGGACCATTATAATTTTAATAATTGATTCATGCAGTATCTGCTTATGAATCTTACAGTATGAGAAGCTACAACAAGATAGCATCTAATGTGTATCTTATTAAACCTTAATATTACTTAAAAGGCTTGACATATCCCTATTAAAAATAAGTTATACATTCATATAAATAAGTAAGGCATACATATTAGACATTATACAACCAGATGGTGTTCATAACTGTTTGATGACAAGGAGAAGCAGCGTGTGTACCTTCAGTTTCCAATAAAATAAATTAAATATAGAAAAAAACATATTTGGGTCAGGTCTGGACTAATTAGGAAACTGAAAGGTGTAGACCTGGCAAATCACATGCAATAAGTATTGAACGATCCTCACAAAAATGTTATCGAATTCATTTAAGGGTCAGTTTAAGTTGTTGTTTAAGGGTTTGACAACACTTACACAAAGGTACATATACGTGTATCTTCTAAACGGTTTACTCTTGTATATACATGTCTATATTCCTCAACGTGCATCCGAAAAGTCATCAAAGCAAGGTAGAGCCAGTCGGAATCAAAAGATAATTTAGAATTCAGGAACACCCAAACATGCGATGATAAACTCGAACTGTTCGTTACTTTCCGTCAATATTCAGATAGCTCATGTCTAAGACTTTCAACAATCGTTTATCAAATCACTTACTGCTACTTACGATATGAAAAAGGGCCACTTGTTTATTCATATCCAAAGTTAATATGCAAAGAAATATAACTCCATAATTGATGATCATTGTTATTTGTGTCCTTGTGTTAGCGCTGACGACCTCATGATTTTTCTCAGGATATATTTCAGATGGTGGCACATAATTTCATGGGCAGTTACAATGAAACAACGGTGTAACAATTATGGAAATATCTGGAAAGAATCTTGCCAAATTAATTCATCCTACACGATCAAAGCATATATATTGATACAACAAAATCAGATAAAAAGGAATTTATCTTACATGTTTTTCGGTTGCTTCAAAATAGTGTACAGCACCACCCTGTTGACAACTCAAGTACATGTTTTGCGTCGAAGGTTTATCGGATCCTTGATGCAATATGGCGCATGTCATCGGGGGAGAATAGGTATCCGTCTAGATGTTACAGGTATTAAGTCGCAGCACCGAACGGCATGTGATTTATATCGACGATGGGTTCGCAAATATTTTTTGGAGAACTCCCGGCAATTGAGTCGCAGGACGGATCCATGTATATAACCATTATTAAGATATGTAATATGTCGCTGTGTGACATAACGAAGTACAAACACTTCCGTCGAAAGTATCTCTAACGGGATGCATGATTATTCATAATAAAGGGTACATGTTGTACTGCCTTGCGGTCAAGACAACGTTAATATACCAAATGATGTGTGACACATGTTTTGGGGGTAAAATGTAGAAACCATTTGCAATCAAGTCTAGATATAAATGAACGTTTGTTTACCAAATAATTTGTAGCGCATTTTGTTCATGAATAAACACGAATCTGTTAAAGCCGTAATGTTGTGGAGGCCCGATATGGATGAACGTTGTTTTGTGCATAATTAACATGTTCTTTGTTTATATGCATTATATATTATGTCTTTGTTAGCGTTGATTATGCTCAAATTTGTCAAACTAAACTTATTGTAAATATCATATCGAAATACATATTGTTTAAACCAACGTTTATATTAATAAATGATTTGTGCCATTTAGTCATGGATTATTTTTTCTCTGTTAAATCAGTACCGCGTTTAAGTATCACGATGAATGAACGTTTATATAACAAATGATGTCGAGCACATGCTGTTCCTAGCTAACTGCGATGTAGTTGTAAATAAAAGATGTCTATTAGCTATTAAATAAAATCAAAATCAAAATCCAACATTAATTAGCATGCATTTTATAATTGTCTTTACCTTGTACCTTATCTTGTTTTGTTTTTATAAACTGTTGTTTAGGTAGCCCCGCAAGGTGATGGTCCGTTCTGTCCTAACATCATATAGTATCGTACTGTAGTAATCAATTTACTATAGATGTATCACTATTTGAATTAAAAACAATGATTTTTATTAAATTTGTACTGTAATTCTTTGTTTTAATCGGAACATAAAGACAAAAATGAATCGTTCGTTAACATTTAAACATGACTCTGAATTTACATTAAATATCTCTCCAATTTCTTTTTTTTGCTCTGTATCTTAAAAGTTTTGCATTGCTGTCTGGTAACATTGCAACACTAGGCATATTGTTAAGGGAATATCACAAGACAAACTTCATCTCTATTTGATATAAGGGTACAATTTTGTGAATCAATGCGTATTCTTCATTTGCTTAATCTGTGTCTGCACGTGTTTGCTTTAAGGAGGTTAAAAATATTGTTGCATGTGCAGCAAGAAATATATTTGCCAAGATTATCCTTATGTTTGGTTAAGAAAGTGCAATTGTGAGTATTAGCGTACTGGTTATACCAAGGACAACTATATCTTATTTTGACTATTTGTTGGATAGTCAAGTAGAAAACCCCCAAGTCTAACAAGTATATCACTATCGTTCGGCTTTAACACCAGATGAGGAAGTTGCTTGAGTACACTGTTTAATTTTATGTTTCAGTTTGTTTTAATATACTTTCCTTTCTTAAAGATTAAAGTGAAAGTACTTAAGATATACTCTTAACTGTCATCATTATCCATAGAAATCATTGTCGTTCCCATTCCTCTGCTAAAGGGAAACTATCATATATAGACACAAACTGCAGTACCCTATACATCGATAACAAGGTCCATAAGCTAAGGAATCAAATACCAAAATATATATACTTTCTAGATAATAAACAAGCTTGAATGTTATAAATGAAATAAGCTCTAAAAATGTTAATAAATAACAAATTAAAAATGGCTAAAAAGGAGATAAAAAAGTTTCGATGAAGAGCAAGATTTGACAACATTGCAGCTAAAGTTGTCAACAAACATATAGGATCTGTCACGTGTCGGCACATAATTTATTCAACACACATAGGTCAGAAATTTATCAGAAAGCGAGCCTATGCTTTAAGCTGCACTCTCACTGATATACCATTTTTACTACTATTTATTTTTTTGTCTTGGAAAGAGCAAATATTTGCAATTATATCTGATACCAACGATTTAAGTTTGCTGACAAAAATCAGATCGTAGATTTTCATATTTTCGTTCGAAAATTAATGTTTTATGGCTTTAACCGTTACTAACGGTTGAAGAAAAATGCACAAAACATCATTTTTTAACTTTAATTTAAAAATCTTCGATCTATTTTTTTTTGTCAGCAGTCTTATATAACTGGTTTCCATGGATTATCACCTTCATCTCGTTCCAAGACAAAAAAAATATAAAAAAAGTTGTCAAAACGTTCAATCTGTGAGAGTTCAGCTTTTACAGTTAAAGTACACGCTCTTTTCCTCGACACATTTTGCGAATATTAATAAAACAACTGCACAAAGTCGTTATTCAGAGTCACTATATAACTTGCAAAGCCCATGGTAATAAGTTAAATATGAAATATTAGACGATCGTTTTATATAAACATCAATAGCAATACTAACATAACAGAGAATTGTTTTGTATTGCTCTAAGAGCTATATGCATGCTCAATATTTGCATAGTTACCAAACCTCAATGATAACATTCCTTCAATTTGCTTGCCGTGTCAAGTAAACTTTCATTCGGGCATATTTTACCTCATGTGATAGATCTAGTTCTTTTTAAATTAGAGCAAAATCCGTAAATAGCTTTATTCAACACTTAACGCTCATTCTTGGAAACATGGAACTAAGACGCTGCCACTACGAAAGCTTGAAGTAATTTTGCCGGAAACGTTATAGTAAATGTTTAATGAATGACTAAGTGAAACTTACCAAGAGTTTATGGGACACGTTTACCAACTGTTAAAGGGACTCGCGCATGTTTTTGGTACAGCACTTAGTTTTAGTTGAATGGTTCCAGCGTTGGATATCTTACTTTTAACACTACTATTGTAATGATTTGCAACACTTAATTTCGTCATACAAAAATGCATTTTAAAAAAGCATTTTGATGTATTTCGTCTGATAATTTTGATTTAAAGTAAAGTGTTCAACATAAAGCCATACAATATTTAATTACTGTACTTTTAAGAATAAATGTTTAAACAAGGACGTTAATTGTTAAGTCTCAAATTGAAAAGAACGATCTGAAATCCACATAAATTGAACATTTAAAATTCTGATGTAAAATAATTTAATGTGAAAAGTTAAAATGTCATCAAAATAACTTCTACATTCGGATCATTTTTCATGTGTCAAGGAAGATGTGGATTTGTGTAAAGAGGCCACACATATTAATTGTGATCAGGCTAATGATACGACCGCAGCTATAAATATAATAAGGGAGATAAAGGATGACATTAAGCGCATGAAGAAAAAAAAATGATAACAAATCGAAACAATTAATACCAATAAGGTAATAGGCAATAAAGAATTGGATCATTTGGAAATCAAACAAAAACAGAAAGTGGAAGATTCGAACAAAAGTTTCTGGCAGGAAACATGTACGACTAAATACAAAAACAAAGACGAAAGTTCACTGGGGAATGAGAGACCGAGTCAAGAAATGCAAATGGTATGCAATGATTTAAATTACATCATCTTTATGTGAATGCCATGCATCGTACGATAGCGTGATACATATTATATATTATGTATCCCATATTTATTTATTTGATTTTTTATTGTCCGAGGGTTAATTTTGTAAATATATTGCTTGCTTACTCCGTTTACTTTTATAATACAGTCTGCTTTAACATACTTTCCTTTCTTAAAGATGTGCCTATTGTGGTAGGAACTATTGTTGACTAACAGGGTGTAAAGAAAGGTACAATACTCACTCTGCCAGCAACTTATCATTTACACCTAATCATTTTCATTTGTTGTTGTTTTTTACTCGAAATATTCGGTTTCGTCAATTACAAACGTAGAACGTCGAGTGTCTGTGACTTGAAAAGTTCAATTTCCTACACTACTTACCAGAGCACACATGATAGACATAACGTTTATGACAACGAACATAACAAAACTATCAACATATAGTGACTTTGCAAACATTGGGTGATCGCCTATGCTGTGTCTGATTGAGTTTGTGTTCACGGTTATAATTTCATTTGTATTTCATACATGTAGCATATACATGAAGAGAGTAATTCTTTGTTTCGGTATTATTTCAATTTATTCTTATATCAAAGAAGCAACGATGAAGCAGATCTTTAGTAAAAAAGCGACATTTAAAACTCATATTATGTATATCCACTTATACGCATATATAAATATAACATCATTAAACATTAGACGTGTGTTTTCGGCGTCTGCATATTTTCCGCAATCGACAAATATTTCTGATGTTGCTGTATTCATTTTTTAGGTAGTATTTGCCTATTCAATTCAATTTAAAAAACAATAGATTTATCTTTAAGTTCACTTAAATTTGTAC
Source organism: Mya arenaria (assembly GCF_026914265.1). Taxonomy (NCBI): domain Eukaryota; kingdom Metazoa; phylum Mollusca; class Bivalvia; order Myida; family Myidae; genus Mya; species Mya arenaria. The sequence continues at coordinate 17,765,803 of NC_069130.1, read as the reverse complement.
ATGTATATCGATGTGTGTACGCATTTATCCAGACCTCTTTTTGATTAACAAAGTGATATTACATTATTTCTATAAATAAACAAATACATAGAACAACTTGAGAATAAATTTCATTTGTGGATTTTACTTATTGTCATATTCATTTATTTAATTACTTAATAATATTTCATAGTGGATTATAAGGAGCTCCTACTAGGTTTAAATGGTATGATTAAGTGTTCCAAGCCATACCATTGTTTGTTGGCCCGTATGTCCAAGTGTAGCTAATTGTCTCTTAATGCTATATAAGCGAAAGTTGTGACTAAATCTAACTGAAAGTACACTCTTACTCATCATCAAGACAAACCATTGTCTTTCCCATTCTTTGGTTAAAGGGAAACTCTCATAGACACTTAACTGCAGCATCCTATACATTAATGCGCAATGCCAATAAGCTATGAAATCAAATAACAAAATGTTTATAATTTCGAAGATTTCTAGGTAATGAACAAGCTTCAATTTTATCAATGAAAAAAGCTTTAAAAAATATGAACAAATAACAAAAAAACATGGATAAATTTGAGATAAAAAAAGTTTCGAACCAGAGCAAATATTGTCAACATTAGAGCTAAAGTTGATATCATACATAAAGGATCTATCACGTGTCATCAACTATTTTATGCAAAACACAGAATTCAGAAATATATCAGAAGGCGAGCCACAAACTTTTCCTCACACTTTATAAAAGTATTAGTATGTTTACTGTTCCTTCTGAGGTAGTGATGTTGGTCATGATATGGAATTTCTGTCTCTAGATGTCATGACGTTGACATACGATCAGCTTGCTGTAAATCTGATGCAAATATGTAAGGGAACACCTTATGTTTACATAACAACGTTGTATGTTAATGCGGTGTTTCTGTACCTATCGATCAAACATATAGGTATAATATATACTCTTCCATCATGCACGTAAAAACGTTAGTGTAGTTATACATTAAAACACTAAAAAAATCAAAAAAAAAAATCGATCGTTAAACAGTCCAATATCAAAAACGCAGGAATTCATATAAAGGTATAGCTTTTTGCGATTGAAGCAGAGATTGATACGGAGTAAGACCGGTAATTATCTGTTTAAACGTAATTTAATCACACCTTAACATGCCTTTAGCTTTTTAAACACTTTATTATCTTGTTATCCTCGTGATCTTGCTCATTATATATGTATTTATATTTTCAGTGATAAATGTATTCATATGACAAATATGATGTTTTATGATGATATGGTGTGCTTTTTTTAGAACACCCGCATTTGTTACACACGTTTCTATAAAATTTGGATAATCTGAATTTTGCCAAAATTAAGTAACCATTGTTACTATTGTATCTCTAGTTTTCTTTATGGCTCTCACTAGTCATTCTTAATTCGGTCGGTTAAATTTAAGTTATCGAAAGAAAAAGTCACATTGCACCTTTCACATAAGGTTAAAGCGTAACAGTTGAAGTATAAGTGTAGCGCAAGCAACAGCACTATGAAATTCATTAGCACTTATTATGGTATAATTAAGATATATCAACAAAATTGTTAGCTATATATGTTTATACACAAATCACGGTCCAAAGGGATTGAGGTTAAAACGTTTAGAAAAGCTAATTATATCCAGTTACCCAGCATGACCCCCTTATGTCTACAAATCAACAAAGATCATTTCTGTTGTGTCTATAACAACAACAGTACCAAAACAGCTTATTGTTGCCTTATCTGTCGTTTGACAGAAAATTTAAGCTGTTGCTTAATTCAAATGAACTTTTCTTCTTTAGATAATTACTCATACACGGTTAAAAATGGGCATACCTGGCCAAACATTTGGTAGCCAGCCGATATCCCTTCCTCGAGTATGAAACACTTCAAAAAGGCGGGTTGTGTATTGCATATTGACATGCACAGTAGGCGAGCCATGTATTAGTTAGCGGTGTTTTAGCGTGATAATTTGATATTGGTAATGATGATAAAGTATCAAACATGTTCGAATCGGTACGAAATATATACTGTTATAAAAACCTACCATAACTACACTCAGTTATATATCAGTTCTGGGAAATAATTGAATACCTGTCACACCAGTATGAACAATTAAACTCCGACAAAGTAAACTTCCCTGACAAGCTTAGTGTTTTAAAAACAACGGAAATGCGAAGGGAAATCAGGGGTGTGTGGTGTGTACTATTGATTAATTTCTCCGCTATACATCAAGACTATCGTGCATGTAAAATACATATTTTATTAAATGTGCCAGTTCACTTCAATATTTTCCATTATAATGTTTTGAATGAACCGTAGTGGATAATTTACTTCACAGATTATCATAAGGAGGTTAAATAAAGTGGGGTTTAACGATAAGTGTTGGTCTTATCTCTTAACCAAACTGTTAATGGTACTCAGTCTTTCCTCTAGTGGGACCATGAAAAACCCGGAGTTCAATATTCAACGTGTTCACTGAGTGATCTCTATGGATTGTAGTGATCCTTTACAACAAAACCAAGGTGGAACTCTGCCTTTAGCTCTGAATAAGAACCAGAAGTGACCGGGAAACGCATGTGCAGCGATTCATTGCCAGCTTAACAACTGTTTCAACGAATTAACGAATCGTCAATTATTGGTGGCATATACTTGACGTGTTCTCTGGTATATATTCCAGGCTGTGCTTTGCTTGTTTCATTCAATTTAGTTAACGAGTTTTTCTCAAATTGGTGGTCTATATGGGGTGGTAGGTGTGCCTCACGCCATTCAAACAGCTTTTTATAGATGGTACCCCGCCTCCTCCACGAGAATGTGCCACAGAAAGGATCGTGTGGCAATTTTTTACCGTCTCTGCGTGTTATTTAAGCTGAAGTGTGGTAAGTTGACGTGTCGTTCTGGGTGGTATTCTGAACCAGTTAAACTCGTTCAGCGAAAATTAATTCCCGTGATATAACTAAATAGTATAAGAAAACAATATGTCTAATACAAATATTTTTTTCAAATGGCAGATGGATCCCTCAATTTTCTAAAAGAGGTAATCATGTTTTTACCATTTTGTTAGCAAATTTGAGAGTAAAATTTATTCAGCATCTTACGTGGTAGAATAGAATACAGACTTCAGCGAAATATTACTCTAGTTGAGAAGCTCCTTCAAACGCTTCAACTTCACAATGGATTTGTGGATATCTGAAGTAGATACTTAATCGACAATTTCCTAAAGTTATGAAAACGGAAATACATCCAATTCTTTACTTTGAAACACTTGATTATGTTGTTAATCATACCGGATCCTGCTAGAAGCTGGTATGAGAATCGTACAGTTTCTAAGAACATCATAGAACAATCACAATGAAATTAAGCAATGTAAGGAAGTTTATGCGGAAGGTCTTCCATGTATTTGCGAAATTATAGAAAAAAACTTTTTATGAGATATTCGGTCGTATGTTGTCAAATCAATATATTTATAGCAAATGGGTCTAGATTAGGCATTACCAAAACATATACTGCTAAGTTATCTTTCGACATTATAGTTTCAAACTCATGAAATGTGTAAGCATTAAAGTAAGATGAATTCATCAGTTTATGTCCTCCGCCCGCTTCATTCTAGCATGTAGCAGACCCTGTCGTATCGATTGTATTTAGGATTGGTATTTTTAGCACCCCACCTACCTTCCACTAGTGAGTAAAACTCAAAATCATTAAAAATGCACTGATAACACAGAGCTTGATACATTTTTGATACGTCAGATTTTATTTTCAGTATTCAGTGATTAAAAATATAATGGTTCATACAGGAGAGAAAAAAAGCAATAAATTAACGAATTTATAGACTGTTTAATTGAAAACTTAAAGCGCTTTTTATTGCAATAAAACATCCGTTAATAATTCTGTATAGTTACGTCAAGAAACACAGGTCGTTAATATATTCGTTAGCGTCATACGTATACGCAACTGCTACGTCTGAGTCTCATGAAGGTCGGTTTTATGGTAAGTTTAATCCGATCAAATTGAAGTTTTAATTATTATTATTATTATTATTCATGTGTACAGTCGAAGTGGTCCAATAGATCTGACAGCGGATAAGCCCGCCTCTTTGAGTTTCTTATACACCTTTACTTTTTCCCAAACCTGTGTATCAATATTTTTTTTATTATGATAAAAAGAGTATACGCGGCACGCGGAATTTTTTTGAAATATTTTGTATGCAGATTCGAAATAAGTTTGATAGTATTTGTTGTACAGGATTCGGGTTGAAGAAAATCGAAACATTATGGTACGCCAGAGGGGATGGGGAACACATCACACACACAATTTAGATTATCAACATTAATGATAATGATAGATGGAAGCTTTATATGTCATAAACTAAACGTTATTATTTTTTTATATAATTTTATGTGCATGGAAAGCATTCTTTAATTATATCATAAAAATTGCAAATGGTTATATCATTCGAATATCCTGTTCACTATCTTATCCTTGACAAATATACATTGGTCCCTTTTGTCAATAGTTGTGACAATTGAAATACACATCGAAAACATATTCTACACAAGATATATGCAAATTAACACAAATCCTACGTGAAATCTTAACAAGTTAAGACAAAAGAAAATCTTCACCTGATGGGAACTCGTCACAGGTTAGATATTGTCGTGTTTTTTTATAAGAAGTACAGACATATTAAATTGTAAGAACACTCACTATAAACGATATACATATAATGGCAAAATGAAATGCAAGTTAATTTAAGAACATCCATCGCATATTATTGAAAAAATGGTAAAATTATTTACAGATAATCAAAATAGTCAATCGAAAGAATACGTTCACCCTGTAGAGCAACGGAATATCCAAATTAGAAACCGACTAAATTTTGTCATGGTGTTTTGTTCAAAATTCTCCAACGAAGCATCACGACAATATTTAACCGCTTCGAAGTTATGAATATATCATACAAAATATAACATTGCAAAACACGTACTTTTTAACGATACAGATATATAATAATACAAGGAAATGAAAATTAATTTCAGAGCACATATTGTGTATAAATAGACATACGAAAAACTATTTATCGATATACATCAAAGGTTTTCAATGAGTACTTTCACGAATTAAAATATCCAATTATGTAAGGTTTGATACTTGTATTAACCATATATGACCTAAACATCACTCTCTGCCAAACAGGTACCTCATCCGATTCCCCAACATTTGTTGTAATCAAAACAGAGGCGATTGTTATCCAGCACCTCATTTTTGTAATCATCAGTTGAATGTTCCTGTTCTTGTTTATTAGTTCTTCCACTTTGTCATCTTGAGGCGGTAGCTCATCTGTGGTCTGTTTGTTTATGTCCAGAGTGGACGTTTCTAATTCCAATATGTTGCCAACGCTTTGTGGTATCGTTTTGTCAATCCTTAGCTCTGAACTTGTAGCTTTCTCAAGGGAAACTTCTGGTCTTCCAGTAGGGAGGGAATGCATGGTCATTTTATACCTGAATTTCTGTTTCTTGAAAAGCATCCAGTATATCACTGCAGATACTGTAAACACCATTCCAATCGTCAATGAATCCGTAACTAAAGTAAACCAATACCAAAATGGGTATTTTTCAGTCAAAATTCCACTTTCGGTAACATCAAATGATACGTTGTTGACCGTTTTGTTGACTGGAATTGTACCAAGAAGAAAAAAGTATCTACTCGCTGTCATGAATGGATACACGTACACTCCCGTTACAACGATTACGAATGCCTTTATACTAAAGTGTTTTTCTAAAAAGTACTAGTCTATAGGTATCTATTGCTATGATCATAATAAGAAGCAAATAACCCATGTTAAATGCAAATGTAGTGACAAAATACAACTGAAATATCCAGATATACTGGAAAATTCAGTTCACTCAGACAAAACGCAATGCTGGCAAATTGAATTAGTGAGACCAAAAGATCATTTACATTTATCTGTATCATCAGATATGTTGACGTCGTCTTCATCCTCTTTAAGCGATGAAACGCAATTACCGCTGAGTTTCCAACTATACCAATTATAGCCACAACAGCGGTATAAACAAGTGCAGGAATATTTTCAGTTGCCCGTTCTCTATATGCGATATCCACTAGATCTTGCAAAACTGTCGTATTCATGTTGTTAATGTTCCAAAATCTGTTCAGTAAGGCTTAAACAAATCTGGATAACTCCAAATTAAACACGTGTTGTTCCAAATGGTATTTGTTTTAAGTTTCCACCACGCACTATTAAACCCTATTAACCCTTCTGACAAGAAATAGTTATGGACAAATTCAATGATGTACTCGACATTTCTGAATATATGTACTATACAATGTCATAAGGTCAGAACACAATTTCCGGCTTGTTGAATTACATAAGCATTTCTTCGAATTCAGTCCGTGCCAATTAAAAGATATATACTTATATTTATTTTTTAAATAATGAAGACAAAAAGTTTGATTCCAGAATAGGTAGACGTATTAATTTTCATTTCCGTTTTACATATGTGTGTATTAGCATTTAAAATTCAAGACTTATAATATCAAAGGAATATGTGGATAACGATGAATAATGTAATTCTAGATAGCATATGTACAGCGCTTAAAAATAATAATGCGAAAATGATTGGTTTCGTTTATTGTAACGATAGATTTCATGTTAGCAACCTGAAGTTCAAAATTCGCTATAAAAAAACTTCTTTATATAAATTGTGTCTTTTGAGAAAAACATCATATAAATGTCAAGTTTTGGACAAATTGATAAATTGGATAATATCATTAGTATTTGTATATGAACTGATATGGAACCGAATAAAACTTTTGTTTTTTACAAGATTAAATGAAATGAGATTACACTTTCCTAAATACGAGTAATGTTATGTTGATGTACAAACAACAACGATTGTTCAAACATATGCAATCGTTATTTAATATCAAATATAACTTTTGTGTGACAAAAATTGCTCTTTCATAATTCGTGTGTTTATGATCGACACCCAAGGGTTAATATCTAAACGATACCACAACAAAATATTTTTAATGTAGTTTTTAAAGTAGGTTACTTTACTTGTTAAGTCTACAGTGAAAATATAAAAAAAAACTTATGCAGTAAACATTGGACGAATTTATGATAGTTTTGATCAAACATGTCTGTGAAGTTCTTATAAAAAACTTTTTCAAATACATAATAACTATAAATAAATAATGCAACCTGAATATATCCGAATTAACAAAACGGTTGGCACCATAGTCTGTTTCGTTTATTGCAAATCGACTCTGTCCTTTTGTTGTGCAAATGGTATCGATTCAGGATTTGAATTATGTTATTTTTTAATTGTATTGCAATACATGATTAAAACAAATAAAGTTTTCAAAATGACATTAATTTTGTACGATGAAGTGATAGAGGATATTGTCATTGCTAAATCACACACACAAATTAGGACAATATCATTTTTAAAAATATCAGTTTTGGAATAAGACTTTTGGTTGAACAAGCCTAACACGTCTTGCATTAGTATTTGCATCAAACCATTTCATTAACGTTGTTTTATAAACTCCAGAATATAAACAAGCCCAGATGGCATTTCAACAGTCTACCGCAGAAATGTAGGTACATTACATACTACACAGTTTGTTCAATATATTTGTCATGACATAGAGGATATTTGTTTATTTCAATGTAAGATAGTATTTTATTTCATGAGTGTCATAGAAAAACATATTTTTATTTTTATTTTTTATGTTCACGAGTTTATTACAATACGATCTTACACTGAAATAAACAAATATCCTCTATGTCATGACAAATATATTGTACACACTGTGTTTCTTGTATGCTTATTTTCGGAGTTTCATTAGTTTTTTTTTTTTAATTTATTTCTTAATAACCTCCCTTTTAAAAAAAAAGGTATTGGTGATTTTTTTTTCACTCCAAATACCAATGCATTCAGCGATATCGATAATTTGTCAGCATAGTTAAATTAGATTAAGCTTGAATAATACGTCAGTGTTTACTTCTATAATATGAGTACAGTGGTTCTCACTGGCTCGCCCCTGAGCATACTTAAAGCACGGTCTGAAAACATTCTACTCCCTAAAACCCGTACCATTCAAACTAACATGTTATTTGGCGTAAGAAATTATAACTAAAAATGTATGCATTATTTATTTAGCGTACTGAGTTTGATGTTCATTAATACAAAAAGAACGGGTAAACTTTTTCGTTATAACAAAATATTAGACAGCCATATAATTTTTTATGCCAGATGCGTTTGTATTCGGTCAAGAACGCGATTGGTAATGAAGTTATGGAGCTTAGGTATATAAGTATATGTATGATTTATGTTGCTTCTTTGTGAATTCCGTTAGTTTCCTGTTAGTGATTTTCCGTCCCTTAATCCCATGACGTTGTTGACATACAACAAGCTTGCTATAAATAGTTTGCTTGTTTTATTATGCAATACATGTAAGGGACAAGACAAAGTTGTAATCAAGTTGTACTAGTCAATTAAATATCTAAACAAAGTGTAACCGACACTCTTCCATTCTGCAATGTTCATACGTGACGTTCCAAAATCTAAACAATGAGTGTACTTTTACATGAAAATAAAAAAAGAAACATGATAGATTCGTTTGTTTCACAGTCCAGTATTTAAAACGCAAGAAAACATATCCAGCATTTATGACTTGTGGTTAATACTGTGATTGGCATGGCGTTAAGGTCTTAACAATAATTGTTTACATTGACAGCGTTACTTGCAATAAGCTTTATTACAAACTTATTGTCATCATTTTGTATGATCTTAATTATCATTTCAATATTCTTATTTTCAGTTATACATGTACTTAAATGACGATGTAGTGATGACTTTGAAACAATAGATCGACCAAAAACAATAACTCAAATCGAACTTTCGCATTAAAGAACGTTTTGGTTTAACTCATTATATCTTGAACTTCTATGAACATAAGAAATGGCATCAAAGCAGATTCAGTGTGAAATGTGCCGTAAAGAAAATGCAGTTGGATATTGCAAAACTTGTGGAAACGTGGGTGAAACTTGTGTAGATATTCATAAGAGAGTAAAGGTGTTTCAAAAACATACTGTCATTATGCACGAGGCTGTTAAAATGCATGAGGATGGTACAGAAAATCCAAATGTCATATTGCGGGACATCACAGAAGAAAGATGTAAACAGCATCCGACAGAAAAAGCTATATTTCTTTGTAAAATTCATGATTCCACGATTTGTGGCCGATGTCTTCATTCGGGACATCGTCCTTGCGGAGAAGAAGTCGTTGACTTGTTGCATGAAGTAGTTAACATTGACTGCGAGAAAGTCAACACAATGAAGTCATTATTGATGGAAATAAAAGATGAGATTCTACTTTTGAAAAATGAAGCAGAACACAGTAAGGAGAATTACAAGGAAAACGCTGATAAATGTGTGCAAGAATGTATGGGATTTGAAAATAAAATTAAACAACGTGTAGATGAATTGACAAGTGGCATTAGAGACGGAATAACGAAGAAACATAACGAAAACTTGACCATTCATTCCCATATTACTAAACTGTGTGATGAGAAAACTAAGTGGTGTCGCGATTTAGAAAGTAAAATTGATAGTTTTGTTGACAAAAATATGGCTGGACACCTGTATCTAATGAACAGATATTTTGAGAAAGAGGTTTCGGATGCTAGATCCCACCTTAAAGAATTCAAACACAAACATACTTTCAAAGGGTTTGACTTCAAAGAAAACAAGGTCATACTAAAATGCGTGTTTGAAGATTTGGAGGAGGTTTGTGCACATCAAGAAGAAATTACTGGGAGCGACGATGGCAATGCCAATGATGTTGGCGCATCAACCACAAAAATAAACCAGGTATCGAGTGTGGTGTCGTTTGCTTAAGTGCTATAAACTGTAATATTTCTTACCGGCCACATGTCGCTTTTCATCCAAAATGCACGTTGACCATCAACAGCAGTTGTTCTTACTCTTGAATTATTAAGTTATATGCACATAATGTTTTATATATATATAACGTGCATCATTTTTAAAAGCCCATATACTGTTCTATATTTGAATGTTTGATTTTAGACTCGGCGGGAGCTCACTGTACTGTTGAGTCAAATCAAGCAAGACTTAGATCAGTCAGAAAAGGTTTGTAAAATTGTATCCCGCCTTTGTACTTTAACATGTGTTCTTAAACACACAATACATTAGATAGCTAAATACATGATTAATTTATTCTTAACATGTGATAGGGGGCATTATATCAACGCATGTTTTCTATCGCATTTCGAAGTGTGTCTCATTATATACTTTGTTTTAAATCTACATTGGTATTTGTCAAATTGTGTAAAGTTTTTTTGTTTTGTTTTTTGGCTATTGCATAGCACACGAATACTAATGTTCAAATCATTTAGGCCGCTTAACTGAAATATGATTAAATCATATTAATGCGTTTACCTTTTTAAATACTACCTAATCGGATTTTAAAATTAAAGAAATATTCTGGAAAAGCTTAGAAAAACATTTCGATAAAAGACTGGTTATAATGATTGTATGAGCGTCATTCCGCATTTTTTTTCTCAATTTTTTGCTAATTACTTTATCTCAATTATATTATGCTTGTCGACATGTTTATCTACTTAGGAAGAATTTTTATGATCTTACTCACAAATGATGCTTGTATTGACCATATGTTTAATAGATTAATATTTGTTGAAAATGTTGAACCATTTTTTGGTAAAAGAGATTGCATATAAATTGACACGTGCAATTCGAAATAAATTTTGAATAAATCCCTCTTTAAGAATTGGCATTTCCATGTCTTGTGATCTTATTTAAGCATAACTTCTAGCTGAATTATGTTGCCATGCAAACAAACCTTATTAACTCTAATTCGTACGAGTTAAAGAAAATGTTATCCATTTGATGAAAAAAAGAACAACAAAATGCTTTTTGAGAACACTGAACTTTGAGGTGGTATTTGCAGTAGTTTTGAATATTCATTGAATGATCAAATTGATACAGCTTTTATATTTTAAAAAACTGATAACTTTTGTTTGGTCAGGTTATGTAACAATTATTTTGGTTGCAAGTAACCCCTAATATACTCTAACAAAAATATATAATAGCTGGTCGTTTTGCTCTTTGTCTATTAACCTCAATTTAATGAATATTAATCAGAAAGGCCCAGAAGCCAAAAATGGAGCACAATCCTTGGCTCTACTTGGCACGAAGCGAGAGACACATTGCGTACTAGCAAGGGTCCTATTGAAATACACAACGCCTAGGTCTTAATAAGCGAGAAATACATAACGTACAAACAAGGGTCCGGTTAAAAGGTACAATATCTTGGCCTTCCATACACTAAGCGAGAGACAAATAACGTACAAACAAGGGCCCTGTTAAAAGGCACAATACATAGGCCTACCATAAACTAAGCAAGAGACAAATAGCGTACAAACAAGGGTTCTGTTAAAAGGCATAACACATAGGCCTACCATACACAAAGCGAGAGACACATAACGTACAAACAAAGGCCCTGTAAAAGGCACAATACCTAGGCCTACCATACACTAAGCGAGAGACACATAACGTACAAACAAGGACCCTGTTAAAAGGCACAATACCCAGGCCTACCATACACTAAGCGAGAGACAAATAACGTACAAACAAGGACCCTGTTAAAAGGCACAATACATAGGCCTTCCATACACTAAGCGGGAGACACATAACGTACAAACAAGGGCCATGTTAAAATGCACAATACCTAGGCCTTCCATACACTAAGCGAGAGATAAATAGCGTACAAACAAGGGCCATGTTAAAAGGCTCAATACCTAGGCCTACCATACACTAAGCGAGAGACACATAACGTACAGACAAGGACCCTGTTAAAAGGCACAATACCTAGGCCTACCATACACTAAGCGAGAGACAAATAGCGTACAAACAAGGGCCCTGTTAAAAGGCACAATACCTAGGCCTACCATACACTAAGCGAGAGACACATAACGTACAAACAAGGACCCTGTTAAAAGGCACAATACATAGGCCTTCTATACACTAATCGAGAGACACATAACGTACAAACAAGGGCCATGTTAAAAGGCACAATACCTAGGCCTTCCTTACACTAAGCGAGAGACAAATAGCGTACAAACAAGGGTCCTGTTAAAAGGCACAATACCTAGGCCTACCATACACTAAGCGAGAGACACATAACGTACAAACAAGGGCCCTGTTAAAAGGCACAATACCTAGGCCTACCATACACTAAGCGAGAGACACATAACGTACAAACAAGGGCCCTGTTAAAAGTCACAATACCTAGGCCTACCATACACTAATCGAGAGACACATAACGTACAAACAAGGGCCATGTTAAAAGGCACAATACCTGGGCCTTCCATACACTAAGCGAGAGACAAATAGCGTACAAACAAGGGCCATGTTAAAAGGCACAATACCTAGGCCTTCCATACACTACGCGAGAGACACATAACGTACAAACAAGGGCCCTGTTAAAAGGCACAATACCTAGGTCTACCATACACTAAGCGAGAGACACATAACGTACAAACAAGGGCCCTGTTAAAAGGCACAATACCTAGGTCTACCATACACTAAGCGAGAGACACATAACGTACAAACAAGGGTCCTGTTAAAAGGCACACTACCTAGGCCTACCATTCACTAAGCGAGAGACACATAACGTACAAACAAGGGCCCTGTTAAAAGTCACAATACCTAGGCCTACCATACACTAAGCGAGAGACACATAACGTACAAAAAAGGGTCCTGTTAAAAGGCACAATACCTAGGCCTACCATGCACTAAGCGAGAGACACATAACGTACGCACAAGGGCCCCGTTGAAAGGCACAATACCTAGGCCTACCATGCACTAAGCGAGAGACATATAACGTACAAACAAGGGTCCTGTTAAAAGGCACAATACCTAGGCCTACCATGCACTAAGCGAGAGACACATAACGTACAAACAAGGGTCCTGTTAAAAGGCACAACACCTAGGCCTACCATGCACTAAGCGAGAGACACATAACGTACACACAAGGGCCCTGTTAAAAGTCACAATACCTAGGCCTACCATACACTAAGCGAGAAATACATATCGTACAAACAATGGCCCTGTTAAAAATATCAATACCTAGGCCTTCCATACACTACGTCATAGACAAATTACGTACACACAAGGGCCCTGTTAAAAGTCACAATACCTAGGCCTACCATACACTAAGCGAGAGACATAACTTATACACAAGGCCCTTGTTAAAAGTCAAAACGCCAAGGCCTGCAATATACTAAGTAAAAGACGAATAAAATACAAATGAAGGCCCTGCAAAATCATGAGGCCTAACATACACTTAGCAACAGCTTCACAAAATATTAATAAAATAAATGTATAAAGGCACAGTGCTAAGGCTTACCATTTATTAAGCGAGTGACACATATCGTACAAACCACAGTTTAACATTTACATTAAACACTTTTCATCAATACAATATGGGATAATCGCCTTAGAACGGTCGGAGAGTCACAAGTTCAGGCATAAAAAAAGAAAAGCACACACTTGAGAGTCATTGGTCGTTCGAATGCGGTATTAGATCATTGTTCAATAGAAAGTATGATAAAGTATTATCAATTGTTGCACATATTATAATTTGTGGAATATTTATTTGATGTACACGTGTGTGGAATCGTATGTCGCCATTTAATCGAGCATGTAGATAATTTGTTTGATATATGATAACAATCGTTTGGTAATGTAGCTAATAATTGCTTTAACAAAGGATTTCGTTCTAAGTTTATTTAAATATACAAAACATTGCTTTCCTATATTAACCTTCATATTCAACATACCGATTATAACTGATTGTGTGACGAAAATTATATGCTTAGTAAAACTCATTTACATTCTATGAGCTGCTGCATTGCCCACCAATGTATTTAATACTTTTTGATGAAAGAAAATAATATTTTGTGAGAGCATACATGTATACATACTTTTGCTTACCCGCTGGATTTGTCGTTGTCATTGTGCAGATTGTATTTTATGTTTCTTATCTACAAATATAAGACACGCTAGTAGAACCATAGTAGATAGTTAAAAATTTAACTTCAACCTGGTTGGTATTGTGCTACTTTTTGACTAAAACTAAGGAAATGTCATTTTGGCCACCTGATTGGACTCTTGTTAAAACTGTAAAATTGGATTTTGAATAACGGGCGGTCAATTGTGTTCACATCTTAGTTTTGTCGTGAACCTGGCCCCGTGTATTAAGCTTTAATTGTATACAAAACAATAGTTATCATGATCCATATCTCACGTCATATGTGTCAATGCCTGTAAAAAGGGATACAAAGGTGCAAAAATGACATTTGCTCTTTTTGGTAGTTATTTATAGAGTACATCGTTAGAAACAATTTGGTGAAAATTTGAGGTCAAAATCTTAAGTACTTTTATAGTTATGACAATTTAAAGAAGCACAGGAGTCGATCAATTTATCGATGAAAGTGTCAAAAAGTGGCATATTTTTTAGATAAAGAAATGAAACAACACATGTTTTTGTATGTCTTTATATAATTTGTAGTTATATATCTTACACAAAATAACATATTATTGAACTGGTGACAAAATTCTTGTAAAATAATGATTGAAGTTTTACATGGCAATCAAAATTTTACCATGACAACACAATACGATGCAATTCAATATTAAAAGTAAAAGGGATCACACACGCCGCTCTTAAAAAGTACTCAAATAATCTAAGCATTGGTTATTACAAATTATATATATATATTTTTTTTTTTATTCAAAATGTTTAAGACTTTTGTTGCTAAGGTGATTTAAGTCCAAGGGGGGTCAGTGTACAAAATCTATTCTATTATCGAAATATGAAGAAAATGTAAATCCATAAATAGGTATTTTCATGTATCTATGCATTTTGTAGCTATGCTTATTATACACATTATAATTTCACTAATGGACAATCCTGTAATAAAAAACAATAAATGTAACAAATATACACAGAAACATTGCCATGGCAACAAAAATACAAAGTAGTGTATTTATTGTCTCTGTACATGTGTTTGAATCATTATCTCTTAAAATATTATAAGTTTACATAATGCAATATTGTATTTATATATATAAAACATATTACTACACTAAGAAACAAGTTGTAACCATGGCAACCTCAAGTATCAATTTTTCAATACATTACATGTACAAATCAATTCTAGAAGAAAACTTAATGACAATAAAAATTGATGATATTAGCATAAAAAAATATCACTGCATCATTTGTTAATTGTCAATGTTACTGTAATTTGATGAAAAAAGGATATTAGGGTTCTAGCAAGAGATATGGAAGGTTTCTACACCCTGTTCTTTTTTGGAAGCACCCGTCATGAAGAGTAAGATTGGCAACCTCCTGCCTTCATAGAATTAAAAGCTTA
Source organism: Mya arenaria (assembly GCF_026914265.1). Taxonomy (NCBI): domain Eukaryota; kingdom Metazoa; phylum Mollusca; class Bivalvia; order Myida; family Myidae; genus Mya; species Mya arenaria. The sequence goes on along the minus strand of NC_069130.1, from coordinate 17,750,294 downwards.
AGACAGTCAAATATTGATTTTGTTTTGATAACAACTTTATATTCACAAGATTATAAATACACACAGGCTTTAAATATTTGGCACTTAAAACCTAATAGTACTTCAATAAAACATTATACACTATTCCTAACATTTTCTGTAACATTCAAAATGTTAAAATTATTCACAGATAAATGAAGGGTGTCCTATTGAAACATGGAAACCTGTCTCTTTTCTGTAGCTCCCTGTCTTTCTTTAACCTGGCTAAACCCCTAAGAGGTTTGTATATATAGTTAAAGTAAATATCAGCTTCTAATTCCTGCAGATTTCTTATACTGAGAAATAATGTTATTACTTATTTCTGAATGACAAACACTTGTCCAAACAAACAGCTCTAAAAAGTTAATTAACAGGTTGTACAGTTTGTTCAATGCTTTGGTTGAGACTGTCTATGGCACACTGTCTTTTTCAATGTCTAATCTGCTGTATTCTCTGATCTTGTCATGTTAATACCACTGCCATTCAAGATCCATCCCCTTGATGAAGAATTCGGAAAGGAGTTCAGGGTACACAACTGCTCTGGTTTTCATCAGGAAAACTAAACCATCACCGATGGAGCAAACCTGCACCGCACAAAGCCAGGCCTGTTTGCTGAAAGTATGGATTGATAGAAATTATGTCTAGATCAGTCATATTTTGACATCACAAAAACACACAAAAAACAAGCTTATATAAAGATCAAGATATCATGCCAGTGTTTTGACAATGTCAGGAGTTACTTGGCTAGTTTAAACAGCTTTTATTTTTGTTTAACATTGTTGAAAATTTGAAATGTAATATAGAAATAACATACTTATGAAAATTTACATATACATTCTTCCTCTGGCAACAGGTATGCAAAGATGTATTTTATCAATTTCAACAGTTATTGAGTTATGGTCAAGGTTATTTTGTTCATGTAACTGACACCAATTAAAAGGCTAACGCTGAGGCGAATACTCTTAAAAATCTAGGGCTCAATTCTGTTAGGTAAGTATTTTCAAAATGAAAGTACTCTACTTTAGGGTTTAATGTGAACATTTTATTAACTACCTGCTAAGACCAAAGTGCCAATTTCGGCTTTTTATCTCCAAGCCATGGTACTTGAAGAAGTGATCATCATGCTCACAACAGTGTCTGCTCCCTTTCAATTCAGTCTCATCGAAGAAATAAACTGCTTGTTGTCCTGCAATATTTGATACACATCTTTATTTTATACATGCTATTTTGTTTATCTAAAATATTGCATGATTTCAAAATAAAATATGAAAACCAGTTAATTATTCGGTATTACACAATATGTCTTCTGATTACGTATAACAAGGTTGTCATATGTGTAACCAAAAATCTTCTCCTTGCTTGGAATAAGCTGTCAATTAACAACCGTTTATTAATTTGTGAACTTAAGTTATAAATAACTAAAATGTACCCGAGTGCTCTGCACATACTCCAAACTACGATGACACCGCATTTCCATCAAGTTTTGAACACTATTGGACCAATCGGTTAGGCATGATTAGGGAAGAAGACTGGCAGGCAATGTCCCAACTGTAATGGAGGGGGCCGGGCAGGTAACATGGATACTGTCCTGAAATAAGATAGCAATATGATGTTATGTAGTGCACTGTGATCTCTTGTCAATTCATTATTGTTGTTATCAAAACTCATAAACAGATTTCAATTATCTACAATGTTATCGTGGACAGATTGAGTTTTTCAAGTAAATGAAGGTCATTCATAAGTTACACAAATCCTTATTAAAATGTCATCAGTGTCGTTGACATGTACATCGGGAACACTTTACTCCCATGACTACAAAAACATATGACTCGGTATGATGAGAAATTTATATTATTATACAAGTTCATTCATTATTATGGACAATGTGGTATTGAAATTAAATAAAACCGCCAGTTCAAGCCATTTGTTTACTTCCTGGTTTATGACAATTGACGAATATTTTCGCCTTTTTCTATATCATTTTAACATTCTTGAATGAGTTCATTGTGTAGGTAAATCCAATAGATTGATAACATATTCTTCAAACACTACACTTACTTTTTAAAGCTGAAATTTTCGTCCAACACTGTGGACATCATCAGAGCAACTGGCCTGACTATCGCTCACTCGCAGCTCTGACACTCGGGACTTCCCGCCGAATTTCCGTAATCCGGCGAAAAGTGGGTTGTAAATCCCAGAAAGGAAGGCCCCCTCGTCCCGGTTCATAACTGCCCCCTCAGTTTTGATGCAGATAGCCTCCTTCGTTTTTCGCACTCTCCAGTCTGATTCTCTCTCTATTACGCGTGCCCCCTCGACGAGGGGGCCTTCCTTTCTGGGATTTACAACCCACTTTTCGCCGGATTACGGAAATTCGGCGGGAAGTCCCGAGTGTCAGAGCTGCGAGTGAGCGATAGTCAGGCCAGTTGCTCTGATGATGTCCACAGTGTTGGACGAAAATTTCAGCTTTAAAAAGTAAGTGTAGTGTTTGAAGAATATGTTATCAATCATTTTAACATAATAAAATTTAATATTAAATTGATACGACTGCAGTGATATTTACCTGTCAAAACTCGACAGAAGCATCCTCAAAAAGCAGCAAATGAAGACAAAAAACGTAAATGTTTGAAAGTTTCTTGTTTGTCAATTACTAACCGGAAATTACGTAATATGCATAAGGGAGATAACCTTGTTGTTATTATACTCGTCGCTATCGGTAACATCGTTGTCGGAGAATATATATATTTTATGGATGCAATTTAAACAATTGTTGTACGTTAAAATTTATAAATCTAACAAAGAAATGGTGACTTATACCAATTAAAGTCAGTGAAATAAATCAACAAAACTTTAAACACGTTTTTCTCGAAATTGAAATTGCCAACTTTGTACCCCTTTCTACAGGCGTCGTCACATATTATCCTTACACGATTACAGAAGGAACTGTGTGATAAGCTGAAACGAGTGAAATACGACCTATATAATTCAGACATGGTGTAGCCTGTTACTATCAATTGTTTTGAAGAATTAAAGGGGAGGCAAGATTACTGACCATTTGAATGAATTATATGTTGCAAGACAAGAAATGGATTAGTCATTTTTATAGAATTCGCTAATGTTTTGCCGCTATGCTTTCAGACAAGGAAGGGGTTTGAACAAGAGTTACTGAAGGCGAAACAGTGTATAGAGAAATATGAAAAGGTAAGATATCAATGCAAGGGTGTATTTTGTCAAATAGATGCATAAATATATGATATTGAAGAAACCTAAGCTGACCGGTCAAAAAACTGAAATCAAAGCTACTCAAGTTTCTAGTGTAAACTATAAAGAACATCCTAGAAAACGTAACTGATTCAGTTCAGATGTGTAAGACCATTTAACACGTGTTCAGACAAGGAACATGCTAAGTGATGAGCTGAAACGAGAAAAAAATGTACTAGATGAATTTTAAAAGGTGAAAGCTTCACAATCATGTTTAATGAATCAAATCTTAGACAGGGAGAGTACTTGTAGTAAATCACTGACAACAGTCATGGCAAAAGTCAACTGTTTTCATTCAATTCAATTCGAAATATTATTATACGAACGCCTTTGTTTTATTTAAATAAGTGCAATAATCCATTAGCTGCAGTACATGAAAGAAGACCATCGTAATGAGGAAACGGGGAGGTATCTTTGTGTAAACATGTTTATTAAGGATTGATCTCACAGTTTCATGTGTTCTTGCAATGCAATGAAACGTCATTCCGCATATCGAATATTCTCTATAATTTGCTAAATATATTACTCATGAAGAAGAATTGCATTAAATATTAATAAATAATTAGGTATTTAAAAAAAAAATACAACAATATCTTAATACTAGTAAATATTAATACAGAACTTCAACTATTCCAAATATGCCGTGTTCAGTGCATTCTTATACAGCGTATTGGCTCAGCCTCTATGCTTTGGGTCAAGCTCCCTGGCTTTTGGCTTCAGCTTAACCCAGAAAAAGAGTAAAAACATGCTTATTCCGGTAAACAGGCGGCCATTTGTATTCCCGACAAAATAAAAGCATCAATAATACTGGTCTTATCTAAAATGTAGGCTTCTTGAGTGAAATTCAGCTGAAAATTGGTGAAAATGTTCTACTTTCGTTTGTAGAGATGCATGTGTTTGATGAGAGAATCGGTCTTATAACTCCATAAAAATATGTTAACAAAATAATCGAAATACGTATGAAGATTAGACACATTTATATGGCACTGCATTCCCGGATAAGCCCTCATAATTTTGATATTAGATAAAATATCGAGTCATACTTACGCTTTATGATAGTGTCCGTTCTTTTATATGTGGCATACATTATGGGTTTAATAGTAGGATCATCTTAAGTTCAGGGTAGGATTCTTATCTTGTCCGAGGTTCCGTTCATCTCTTCAGTTATTCATACCACGAGTAAACAACACAATGGTGTTCATCTATTATCGGTATTAAATTCATACACGTAAATCGTCAAAAATCTCATACAACGAGTTAAACGTTCTGAAAATATATACATACATTTCAACACTAATAAGCATGGAATTAATAGTAAAGTTCCTAAAGGTGAGCTAAACTGTCTTTATATCGTAACAGTCATTAACAATCTGTATTTACATGTTAATCACGTACAGTGGCAGAGAAAATTAAATTGCTAAAACTTATCAAACATGACAATATATTATAAATTCACCGTATAATTATATTTGACGAACATCACAAACAACAATGCACATAACCCAACACATCACATCAAAATTTATCTTACCAATGAAATTGAACACTCAAAACAATAACAAATCAAACTCTCTCACATTGTCTGTATTTTTCCATGTCGTTTATAAGCTGTAAACCATACCGATATTTGTAAGTTATTCAAATATACTTAAGAAAAGCATCGTAGAAATTATCATGAACATTCCATTACAAAATGTGAACATGTCAGGAAAGTTCGTGACAAAAAAAGACATAGGGAACGAATGCAAACAAAAACTTAACCTTGTGTATGAAAAAGTACTGAAATAACTATATGTTACAAAACATGGCTGAATGATGAATTTTTGCACACAGTGAAACCGGTGTTCACATTAATTATTCCCACCAAATCCTTGATGTATAACAACCATAATCACAAGGCGATCTGGCCCGTAAAAACATAGTGACTCCTCCAACTTTAGTTGTCTTATTAAGCCCAAATAAGGGCTTTCAGCAAAGTCTGCGACTTAATAACGACCATTTTGAAATTCATTATCTGTTAAAATCGTTACTAAAACTGTATTCTTATATTGATAAGAAAATGAAGTAACTCCAAAACATTCACAGCAGACGATAAAAATATGCATTTCCGTTAAATTCAATACTATTCACTTAATATCAATTATGGTTTCTAAATAATTTAAACTTGTATGATGATGAAGTCAAAATAAAATTGTATACACAATGGTTGTAGGCTGTTTAACGGACTGACTGATATTAATAATATTAAATTAATTCATTTATTGAAAAATTGTGATAAATATAAAGGGCGGACATTTGGACAAAACTCGAGTCTATAACCGTAACAGAAAAACTTGCTCAATATTACCAGCCGGTTCTCTAGCAATAACACTACACATCCGATGTTAATGAAGCCCTCCAAGATACTTTAAGCGATGTCTGTTTTGTCCTAATCGTACGGGTACTGCTGCTTACGGGACACGTGAACCAACCTGTTTGTCATGATTCAGACGTATTTTGGGCAAGTGCGATTTGGAGAAGACATGTGTGCACTTTGAAACTTAGTATCGTTCTTGTGTTAGGGTATTAAGTTGTTTTATGTGATGGATGATATAATCAATGCTGTAGATCTAATGTAGAGTTCAATGTAATTAAACCTAATTAATAGCTAGGCGAGAAAGTCAATGGAGGTTTGGGCAATAGTTTGAAGGTTTGGGGCTCAAATACGATCGGGAACATATGTATTTGTGCAATTATATGGAGGTTTGGGGATCAAACTCCAAGCAGAAGCATAGGCGTGCTTGTGAGCAGGTCCTTACTTGTTATATATAATAGTTGTTTAAGGTACCTACAAGCGTAATGCTTCCTTGTTGTTTTGGTTTTAGCAAGAAATTACAGAGATTTGTCCTGTTAGTGTATTTTCAGTATCCGACAACAATACGTTTAACAATACTTTGTCATACTTATCAAATGATACACATAGAGAGAGAGAGAGGATAAATAGGCGTGATAGTTAGCGCACCAGTATAAGTAATCCCCCGAGAGGATAAATAGGCGTGATAGTTATCGCACCAGTGTAAATAATCCCCCGAGAGGTAAAATATGCATGATAGTTAGCGCACCAGTGTAAGTAAATGTATGCAGGTTAGGTCTTGGAATCATCAAGAAGTTACATAGACGTGATAGTGAGCGAACCGGTGTAAGTCATTGTAGTAACGGTTTGATGTTCGAATCCCCGACTGGTTAAATAGGCGTAAAAGTGAGCACACGGGTGTAAATAATTTTAAGAATGTTTGTAGTAAAGTTTGGTGGTCGGAGCAACATGAGTTTAAATATGCGTGAACGGTAGCACACCGGTGTAGGTTGTTAAAGGAAGGTTTGTTGTTCGAGCCCACGAGAGCTCAAAAAGGCGTGAAAGGTAGCGCACCGGTGTAAGTTATTTTGAGGATGTTTGTAGTAATGTTAGGTTGTGGAAGCCACGAGAGGTAAAATAGGCGTGAAAGGTAGCACACCGATTTTGTTTGTTAAAGGAAGGTTTGGTGTTTTAACCCACGAGAGGTCAAAGAGGCGTGAAGGGTAGCGGTGTAAGTAATTGTAGGAAGGTTAGGTGTTTGAACCACCGAGTTAGGACATAGGCGTGATAGTAAGCGCACTGATTTTTTTTGTTATTGTAGGAATGTTGGGAGTTTCAACTCCGAGCGAGAGCAAGTTTAATTAGTCGCGTTTGCTAGTGTTTTAGTAGAAAGTTTGTAGATTTGAACGCCCGGAGGTAAACATAGCCATGCTTATTAGTTCCCTGGTTCTTGTGTAATTGTATAGAGGTTTTGGGTTTCGAATCCCCTGGTCGGAACATAGGTAAGTAGTTGGCGCACTGGCGTGTGTGTCATTTAGGGTGGTTTGCATTTCGAACCCAATGGGCAACATATGCGTGATAAAAAGCGCACTGGTGTTAAGATAAATGTTGCTTTATTGATAATGTATATATTCAAATCCATTTACTAACTTTTGCTATTGTCTATGAATTAATTAAAATGCGTTGCATATACCATATATAAATAGTTATAGTCATCCAGATTTCCTCTGTTTTAAGGAAAGGGCAGTATTAAAGGTACAAATTCCACATCTGAAAGACAATATTAAGTGTAAGTTATCTTTAATTAACTACGCATTGTACAGTTATCAAAACATTAATCAATTGGCAATGCATTATAAAATATCCGTAGTAAGTATTTCATAATGATATTAATTACATTGTTATGTACCATTCATTGCATTTCTTGGTGTCAATAGATGCGAATATTAAGTTGAATGCCAACTGGTATGTGTTGTTGTTGATGTGATTAATACAAACAATGCTTAAAGCACAAAGAGATGAGGTGTATCTAACCTCCCGGGACGAATCATTGAATCGTGATCAAATCTATTATGGAGCTAACATTTATGAAAGTAATTTTGCTTTAAGGGACTCAACCAAATGGAAAAGTTGAGGTCAAGAACAGCAAAAATCAAGTCGGTCTTCCTGTCATCAAGTTGAGTTTTACATTCCCGGATGGCATTCAGACGGTAATCAGTTTGTATACAATTCTTATTTATTATCACGTGTTATAAGCTAACAAGTACTTGCAGTTTTATACTGTAAGAATTTATACATAACATAACATTACATAACATATAGTTTATTGTAAGCTATGGCATCTGGCCCATTATACAGTTATTCATTCATATACATTTAACAACATAGAAATAATACAATGATAAACAAGACATATTTTAAAGCAATGAGATATCAATAATATTCTTGCAAACTCCTTTAAACAAATGTTTTAAAATGCAAAGAATCAACTTGCTTGTACATCAATGTTGCAATCATAATCATCCGGTATAAGAATAAAAATAAGATGCATATATAATAATAAAGCACTGGTGGATACCCCTATAACGAGTTATCATTACGTTTAAGACATGTTTCTATAGTTATTAAAGCGTTGTGAATATATTTTAAAATCAGTAAATTACTTTTTTTTGACACTTCTTACATAATATTGTAGAAAACTGCTTGCGTGGGAATAGACAAAATCCAGTTAGGTTTGAAGTATTCATTTCCCATATAACCATACAACGAACAAATCATGAGCATGAGGAATTCGTGTTCAATGACATATATATGTTCGGACAAACAATATGGGCTAATCTAAATTCTCGCCCAATATTCAAGTGTCGACCCTTTTTGATCATCAGCGGTTGACTTGAGCACCTAAAGTTTGACAAGTTTCTTTTCAATATATATAATAGATCACATGATTAATATCGTTCAGAATCAAGAGCTGTTTTGAAATGTTTATACTTGACTGCCTTAGGTGAAGCCTCTATATATGAATACAGTCTGTAAGTCTTTCAATGAATAGCCTTAATAAATGTTCTTGGTTTCAAATCTCTTGTGTAATCCACGCATAACCAAAGCCGTTCTCAAATAATAATGTATTCACACTTGTTGCCCATGTTGTACGATCTGACTCATACAGTGATTTAAGCAGAAGATAACTTTGTCGTGGGTAACGGTTTTCTGGAATGTGAATTAGTTTTAACCAGTACTTTGCAACGTGTTGTATATTATATAGGATTTCTTCCACACTCACTTAATGCAAATAAGTTAGCAATAGGCTGGTTTAAACCACAAATCCGTTTACAGAAGTCAAATTGAACTTTCTCCGTACATTCAGAATAAAGGAATCCCCATATATTGACACAATAACACAAACAAGGGTGTACAATTGAGTCAAACAATTTAAAAGCGTATTTCGGGTGTAAATAACCAAAATGTTTTTGATATTTTAATATATTTGCAATGGCTTTTGTCGTCTGTTTTGCTAGTGTTTCCGTAGTCAGTGTCAAGGAGTGCTTTGTAGTTAAAACGCTCCCAAGTATTTATACTGGAATACAACTTTTTTCAGTATTAAGTTCCATACACAGAATGATTCAATAAGGTTGATTTGTCTTTGTAAGTTTATAGCAAACATTAGAGCGTATAAATACCCTGTTGTGTCGGTTACAAATATCCCATTCGTAGAATTAGCCTTAAGATAATGAACTCAGTCATTCATAAACGATGACAATATTACTGGTGATGGCACACAGCCCTGCTTTGTCGCAATGGAGCACCGTAAGTAGTCCGTAAAACCGCCTGTTGCTGTTGACTGGATATCATCGGTAGATATAAGAGCCTGGACGTTGAAATCTGGTATTTTCACGCAATATTTTAATTATTCGAACATAGATTGTAATATAAAATTTGAATCAATGATTGCAACGTGTATATGTTGTCTATAGTAGATCATTTACTTTAAAACGTCTAAAATATGATCATATAAGTGTAAACATCAAACAAATGCAATGTTTTTTTGTATATTTAAATAGTTATCCTAAACTAAGGAAAGTCATAGTCCAAGAATTGTTATACAAGTCAAAGTTACAAGCTTGTAAAAATCAAGGTCATGTCATAACTAGTCACACTAAGGTGGTGTTGTGCTAAAAATAACATCTTTAACCGATATTGTATTTATCTTAAATTACTTATCTCGGACAGTATTTACGTTTTGTCTTAGTATAACTCAAAACACATACTTAAAATTATCTACTTAAATTCCAATTCACGATTTATAGGTTTTAACATTTTATTATCATATGTTTCGTTTTAACACTTTAATATGTGAAAGCAATGCAACCATACACATGACGATTTGCTTAGTATTTCCATTTTTCCTCAATACTTTCTTGCAGAACATTTTAAGCCTTGAAAGACAATCGCCTTGTACGCGGATGCTGGTTTTGAATAAAAGTTTATGTTACGAATCATAATAAAGTCCACAATTCATTTAACAAGTATAACCAGATGCCCTTTATCAATATAATTCACTTTTTCGACTGTTTTATAAGTGGTAATCAATATCACAATATTTTAAACTGTTGACTGGTTAACAGAATGAGGCTACCCGCGCGTGAGGCTACGCCATAAGTACGTCATGGGTTAAACCGAGATTCTAAAAATACACTGTAAATCAATTAAACTCGTGCATTTCCGGAAGTGATGTAATAATTTAAATGGTTCACAGAGAATATCAAGGACATTTCAAGCCCTCAATAGTCTATATGTTCAAGATTACCAGACATAAAGATAACAATATCAGACGTAAAAAACAAATTTCCCGATTTGAAAATGTTTACGAGATTAATCTCAACAAATTGCTGGAAAAAATGACTCTTTAATCAGATATTAAAACAGGTTTTGATATGGTCATTTCTGTATCGGCCTCGGGACAACAGGTCAGAAGTTATCTCCTCCACGTCGGGACAACAGTTTTGACTGTTACACAAATGCTCATGCAACAACTGTATTTTAAGGATAATTGACGAGTTTACTTACATCTAATATATAGCTCTAGCCTCCGGCAATGCTAGAATATGCCGGAATAATTTCAAAACATAACATTTATCCGATCAATTTATTCAGGATATAAGTATAATGCATATTAGATGATATTCAGTCAGAATCTCAATTTAAACACTCGATTTTTGCTTTCATTTAGAGTGTGACGTAATACTTTTGTATACGTCCATAACGTCATTTCCTGTTTAAAATTCAGTACCGGACGTCTTCAAACCTTTGTTTACCAAATCAAAAAAAGATGCCGTAAAGAAAACAAATGATTTATTATTTTAAATAAATACTTTCCATATAAAAAGATGAGATAAAAACGTGGCTTGCTGAAATACTGAGAATTATGCAAAAGCAGTCCTATTGTACATTTAATAAAATGTGCGGAGGGATATTCATTATCAAAAGTAACAGCAGTGATAAATAACAAAGATTTAAAACACAGCATGGTGGTTATAAGAAATGGGAAACAAGGTATAGCGTGCAAACGTGAAAGAAATGATTGCGACATGTGTATATAACTAACACCAAGCTGTAGATATCAAGTCATTTTTATGCCTTATATCAAATGAGAGATGATTCTTAGCCTGTAATTTCGCTACAATATTTGAAAAGATTTATTGTAAATGATATATTCTATTTTAGATGCGCTCTTACCCAGAAATAAGATTTACCGCAATAAACACAACTGTTTTGATATATTAAAAAGGATTGATAAATGTCGAAAACAATGGTTCTTATGAAGGATAACGAGTTTAATTTGAAAGAAAGGTGCAGAAAATATGGTATTTCTACCTTATGAGTCTATAGTAGATCACACTAAATATTTTACCACTCATCAATCATTTTAGATTGTTTGCGTCTTCTGCTAATGAAACCACGGTTACAATCTTGTTATCAGTAATTAATAGTTTCCATAAATGCATTATTTAGTGAGTAGTTAAAGGTGTGTAAGCACATAGGGCCCTTCGAAACAGTCCTGTCTTTATCAACATACATTTTAAAGCACTCGTTGGTTTGGTTAAAACAGTATTTATTCTATATAAGTACATTTACCAAATACATACAGTACATACATAATAATTAAGGATTGAGGAGATAGCTTAAAAGCTAATATGTATACCTTTCTCCTAAAGCACACGTTGAACGAACTGTGTCTGCACCACATTAAATAGTATGATAAATGCTTGCACCACATGTTTTTAACGTTTTCTAGATTTAATTCCTACACAAATAAAAATTAAATTAAAATAAACACACTCATATACCATTATAACCTTTGACCTGCCCTACAGAGAGGTATGTTTTGAAAAGACATATACGAAAAGCTTGTATGCCATATGGAAATTAAATGATGTTCAGAGGTCAAATCAATAACACTTATCACAGTATGTACATTAAAACCATTCCTACCATAAAATCCAAACATGAGTAAAAGTAATATGAGTAATAAAACGAATAGCATTAGTACAATGCTACTAATTTAGTTACTGATTTGCACAGCTAAGTTTATAAAAACAAATCGGGTATATATTCATTCCTGGTTGTATTATATGTATATATATATAAGATTAGTGTATCGAGTGGAAAAATCAACTATAAAAACTGCTTTTTAAATCAGTTGCTTCCGTTTAATATATATTTCTTTTTAACACTTTAAGTTTGCAAAAATGTAATTTGATTTTAAAAACGATCGCATACGTTTAAATAAGATTTGTTTTAGAAATAAACTTACCGGGGATAAGGAAAATGGCAATCCCATTTTCAAACGTTTTCTTGTAGCTGAATCCTTGAATATTTGTTTCTGTTCAAAACATTGACGAATTTTTGTTTTGTTCAAATATAAATTGGATGCTTTAGTACGTTTTTACTAAGTTTCCAAACTATTTGACTTATTTAACTTGTTAAACAAACTTTAGGGGAAAATAACAAAACAATTAACTAATACTTTTAATTAGCAATCAAACGTCTTGTTAAAAATGAAGCGTGGTCTTCACCCCATCTCGGAAACGACCCGTGTACAGACGAAGAAGAATATTCTCAGAAAATGACTGTGCTTTGATATTCACGTTTCATATACCCACGTTCTATCATAAAACGAACTATGCAACTGGTAGATCGGCTTTTAATATAATGTTAAACCACTGATGATTGGTTTCCTCGTTTAACCGTTCAAATATTTCTTCAGTAAATAGTGACCTCTGTTATGTTGATAACGGGTCCATGATCTTTTTATTCGTGCATATACATTTCTAAATAGTATTGTACATGCACAAAAGTGGTTTAATGAATGTTTATGAAGAATTGACAGTCTACCTCATTAGCGATCAAAGGTTTGCGTTGGGGACGTCCCTAGGGTGTAGCAAACGGTTAATCGTAAACGAGGTGTTTAGAAATGTAAATATAATATAAATAAAACTACAAAAATACGCATAACAGTATTACAAACAGATTTTGTTCAGTGTAAGTGTATTTTATTATACACGTGAAAATATGCTTTTTTTATGAAGCTTGTGAAATAAAATACGATCTTACACTGAAATGACGAAAAATAGAAATGTTTGTTGTTAATATGCCACGTCTAAATGTGTCGTTTTATTTTAAAGCATATGTCGGTTAGTTTAAAAATAACATTAGACAAAACATTAGAATATATTGAATGGTAAATAAATTGACCTCACATGCTCGTACAAGATATCAATAAACAGCTTATACGACTCTACACCCAACAGAGTTATTGAAAAAGTGTCTTCTTCCGGTTTGTAAGCGCACCGTGCACAAGCATTGCGAGTAAGCCCACTAGCCGATACATTGTAATTAGAAAGGCCATGATAATAATTTAATGTTTATCTTTCGGAAAATATATTTCTACTTTTTTAATTATAAATCTGTATTTAGTAATGAAATATGAAGAAAAACTCGTACTGTATATATGTATAGGTTAGAGTTTTTTTAAGTAATATCTTCGCGAATAAGTAACCTATGGAAGCGGATTACTTAATTAATTCTAATCGACTTAGTGTTAGCCCATCCCAAATTGCATCAGCTTTAAAATTAAGCAGTGCGCGTGTGACATCATTTACATCAGCGTTGGCACTGAAAATCCACCTTTGCATAATATGCATTATTGATGGCCACCCACTTCTGTAGTAGGTCCGGGAGAAGATTCACTTCTACCGCCAATCCTTCGGTCTGTTGTCTGGTCACTGTGCGTCTGCAATAATAAACGTATACAAAAAAATGTCTCTACAAAGAACATCATTTATAACGTATTCACATAAACCCAATCGGTTAACATTCATGGCTAATGACTTAGAAAGTTTACATTCGTATGAGTCAATAAAACAACAATTTTACATCTGATCTAGTACTGGAACTTTAACGATTCATCTCTGGCGATTCCGCTATAGATCAGCCTGTTATAACTTCACTTCATAACAATATTTTCATATAAACTAGCACTTGTGATTGCACCGTGTTCATTGTACATTGTGTTTCATCTCTGGCGAGTCCGCCATAAATCATGAAAGCCGAATTTTATAACTTTATAACACTATTTGCATATGTACTAGTACTGTAACTGACTAACTGGTGAAGCCACCGTATACTATGATTAGAATACAGCCTTGATTTTCATCAAAGGAAACTACAGATAAGCAATTATTAAGTGATACACTTAACTATTAAGAATTTCAACTTTCGTGCGTGTTTAAAAGTCCGCATTCTGCCACTCATTCAATACACACTCCGTGTATCATTGACAATAAGTCAACCAATGAGGTTGAAACTCATTCCGCCCCTTCTTAATCATTGAAAATTTACTTCATAACATCTAAGTATTACTTATTCATCTCTGGCGTTTCCGCCGTGAATCAGCGATGCCACTCATATGATCTTCAGATTATCTTCCTTAATAATGCAATAATTCTATAGTGTAGTAACATAAAGCGTATCATAATTATGTACAACAATCTTTCAATAACATATCATAACAATATCCTAAGAAATGATCAGATGCATTCTAATAGTTACAGAACTAAACATAATCCACAAAACCCTTTTTTTATAAGGAACATATATAATAATGGCTTGTCAGCCAAGACAGGCAACTCATCTGTCTAACAATTATAATGGCAGCCGAGCCAAATGTTCAATTATAAAAAAGTACAATATCTGTATTTATAAGCAAATACAGGACATATCACTGAATCATACACAACACAGTTTTACTTATCTCACAGTTTATTAGCAATTCGACTTATATGATATTATTAAATTAATATTCTTAAAATACTAATTTTAATTCCAACATTCTGAATTTTTAAATCTTCTAAACCAAATAATCCAGAATTATTTCCGCAAGGTGTGTAAACAAATTCAGTGTTGTCAAAACATATCAATCAATTACATTCACATCCAATGAATGTAAATATCCTAAGAAGTGATCAGATGCATTCAAACTGTTTCAGAACTAAACACAATCCACAAATCCCTTTTTTGTCTAAGGAAAACATATTATAATAGAGTGTCAGCCAATATTGGCAACTCATCTGTCTTGCAATTATATAATGGCAGCCAAGCCAGATGTACTTGGTCAATTACAAAAACAAGTAAAGAAACAATATTTGTATTTATTAGCGAACACAAAACAAATCACTGAAACTTACATAAAACTTTCTTACTTATATCTCAGTTTGTTAACAACTCAACTTATTAAAATAAAATTAAATAAGTATTCTTTGAAATTTTTCTTTCATTTTAATGCCAACATTCTGAATTTAAAATCGTCTAAGCCAAAATATCCAGAATTATTTGGCATTGCTTCAAATCTATCTCGTTCAATTCAGAGAAGATTAAATTTCATTTATAATACTTATCTTTATGTGTTGACTATATGGCCAAAACTACAGCTGACGCTGATAGGTAATATCATATCAGAAAACCACAATAGGCGGGGGAACACCATCGGGGCGCGGCACTTGAACAGTAAGTGACGTCAACGAAAAACAGCTGCCATGAGGTGAAACAGCTAATCTGTTCACAGCCACGTGGTAGAACTGCTGGATCCGTGAAGCCCCGACCTCATTGTGTTGCATTGTTCTCCAACTTGTTTCTCCCCCAAAAAAATAAAAAAGTCACCGCAATATTCTCTAATAGTATGTTAACTAAACACTCACTTTCTATGTAAAACTAGAAGCACTTGATATCAAACTGGCGAAAAACACATTTATTGATGCCTTCAAAAACAGATGAAAGCAATTCTCACAGGTTACAATTTATGTATAAACTGAAGTAACTCATATTTTCTACATGTCCCATATTTCCACTGCATAATCTGAATCTTTATGTTGTACATGTACGCGTCGTTTCAAATAAATATAACAAACATATTTTTAATACGACTTACCCTCTGTAAGAGGATTAAAGTCATGCCTTGTTCGGTCGCTGCAATAAACACGGACTTCTGCCTACTGCCCGCTACGACATCATATGTAACAATCAATTGTATCGATTTGAACGTATCGGTACCGCAAAGCTGATTGCCTTTACTTCCAAATGCGCACAAAATACTCGTGCGTATGAATCAATCAATCGTGCTTATGAAGCGCCACCTGGAGGTTATTCCTTTATAGACAAGAGAAACTAATTTTCTTCTAATTTATTTAACTCAAACGTAGACAATTATATAACGTGTTTGCAATATCGTTATTAAATGTTTGTTTGTTTTCCATTTCAAACATTAAGTGCATTCAAACAGGAATATATACATTATACAATACACTGAACGCAAAAGTACGTATTTCAATGGCTAAACATACAGAAAAGTGTTTTAAATTATAAGCTAAAATAGGTATAGTTTTTATCTTAATGTGATGACACGCAAACATCATACATCGCTTTATGTCGAGTATGGAGTCGGAGCCTTCCGAAAATATTTGTTTATAAGAAATGGGGAATTATAAATTAAAACAATCATTATGATCCTCAAACGAATTTTTATGTATGTTAAGTGTATTGTTGTGGCATACAGAAAATTACATTAGCAATAATAATAAATGGAATACATGATTATATTGAAAGCAAAAGGGAATAGATGTGTAACAATAAACTTATTTTGATTGAATTATCATAAATCAATATGTTGCAAAATGTGGTCGGTTACACTAAGAAGACACTTGAAGACACCAGCCACTAAAATAGTCTATGTCACAAGTATACTATTTTGCACCGTACGTCATATTCGTTGATGACATCATGTGTGCCAATTTTATATTGCTATGTATTTAAAGCTCTTGGGGAAAACTATACCTTGATAACCTGACATGCAATACGACTATTTTGGCCACGGGAAATGTCACCATGCAAATAAATGCCACGTATTATGTTGAAATCCGCATTAAAATAGTTGATAATATTAATGTATTTTACATAGAATATAATTAACCAATTCTAATGTCACTCGATGCAATGAAAGAATGCTTGGTTTGCATGTACTTCGATGCTCAAACTAAATGAATGACATGATTCCAATTAAATTGAACATTATACTATATGCGTAGAAGAAAGGAATCTTTGTTCCATGCGTGATAATGTGTTTTAGTTGCAAACAATTGTCGTTAGTAGCTGTTTATTGAATTTAAAACAGATCTTGCCTTTGTTAAAATTATAAAATATATTTTCATTAAAAAACAAAACTTAAACGTAGTTATTTAAATTATATCAAAAACACATAAAAAAGTTGGACAAACATACAAAATATAAAAATAATATGGAAATATACCATGTTAACCTTCGCGCCCATGGTAAATGTAACCAATATTGATATATTGTCGCAATAACATTAATTAATTAAATGTCATTTAGATAGCTATTAGCTTTCCTCATAATATGTTTATAAAACACATTATACTGATTATGAAGATTTAAACTGTCATGATTTACTTGCATATACATAGAAAACTATCGTCATAATACTAGATAATGCATGTAAGTATACATTCCTTAAACGTAACACGGTATGAATATCAATTTTTGTTTGGTAAAATTATTGAAACATAACCTTATTAGTTTAAACAAGGGAAAATAGGAAGAATTATTAAACTCATCTATGTATAATCCTTTGTTGCAGTAGATATTTGACTAAATTCACAACAAAAGTATTCGCTATATTTCTGAGCAGCGCAAGCATCATATTTACGATGTTTATATTACAGTTTATATAAAGCATACATTACATTCCGTTCTTATATAAAGGTACCAATTTGGATTCCGCGATTACATCATGCTCATTTCAAAATATTAGGTTGCAATCATGTTTATTTTGTATATGTACATTAAATCACGTCTTATACAACGTTCGTCTTCCCTACTTGCAGACGCACCATCCGTCCCCGGGAAAAGCGTATGGAGGCGGCAGGTTCACAGGACGCTTGAGAACCGCCCCTGAGGGCGAGCTGCTATGTAGGATGTTAAAGGCGGCGTTCAGGGGAGGGTTGATGTTCATCGTGGAGAAGGAAGGAAAAGTTGTCCTGGATGGCGTCTCATTGTATGATTATTCAGTGTACGCCCGGTAAGAATAATCTTAAAGGTATGATTAGAGTCAGCTTTCAATAGGATGCTCAGGAGAGGATTAGAGTTATTTGTTGTGAAGTACAGAAATATGTTCTGAATGCCGTTTCGTTAAGGATCATGTATGAACGTTTTATGCAGGTATTTATTTTGAATGTACAGTAATTATATGCGTCACATGTATAAAGCATGTTTTAGGTGGTCGTCATGGTAAGCCATCATTGATAGCATATAACGTTTTCATAGGCTAGTGGTGAAGTTCAATATAGGTAAAGTTAGTAAGGTTTACATGACGTATAACTAAAGCAGCGTTTGAATGCTTCTTTCATGTTTTTCGGTAAACTTAGGAGTTTTATTAGTGAAATAACAGCAGTTTAAATATACATTTGATATTTAACTTCAAACTGTGGATTGAAAATATCAATTTCAAGAACTACTTTTAAAGCAATTATATTATTTTTCCTTTTACCCGTATGAATACTGATGATAATTGATCGTAAAGAAAGATTGCATATGTTTTTAAAACGATGTTTATAGAAACAAACACAACTGATCGCTCATTAAGGACATGGCAATCCCATTTTTTTTGCTTCAAAACATTTCATTTCTTGCAATACATAAAGCGGAAACAATTGTTAGAACATTACATCAATGTTATAGCATGTATTCAATATATTTTCTTTTTATATATATAAGTCTTACATTGTAAAACGAAATTCCCGGAATATGCACACAGCAATTCACAGATGAATTTTTGCTTCATAAAAATTGCGTCTGTTCAATAAATGAGACAGCAAGCAAATGTTCGAAAATTAATTCAATGCTAATGTGTATATCCAATATATTTTCTTTTTATATATAAGTCTTACATTGTAAAACGAACTTCCCGGGAATATGCACACAGCAATTCACAGATGAATTTTTGCTTCATAAAATATTGCGTCTGTTCAATAAATGAGACAACAAGCAAATGTTCGAAAATTAATTCAATGCTAATGTGTATATTCAATATATTTTCTTTTTTATCTTTGTCTGACTTTGTTTTACGAATTTCCCGTGAAATGCACGAAACAATTAACTAATAAATTGAAATACACAACTCACATGTCACTCGTCATCTCACAAAAAAACGTCATGAAGAAGATAAAATAAGAATTTCTGAAACATGCAGACGAGTATAGTTATTCGGTAGAATACAGCGTTTAGAAGTCTTGATATCATAATGCTCATCACAGGAATAAATACGATTTGGTTCTTACTAAATGATACTTGCTACGGCTCTAAATAATTTCGTACTGAAAGACTCCTCATGTAATATTCTGTATTTGACATGAAATTTATGTTGATTACTATGCGGATGATAACTAACAACAACAACAACAACAACAATTACCTTTATTTGTCATGGTAACATTTGTTACAACAGACTATAGAGTTCAATAAAGCATCGGTAAAGAAGATGTTATCGAAGTGAAATTATGACGCAATATAATAATGTTAACATGTACAACTGAAATAAAGCTTCATAAACGTATTTGCGGAGGAAATGTAGGATATTTGTGGTATTAGTTTTTTTCAGCAAGTTAATTGTTGTCTTAATAAAAAAACAGTAGATAATTATACATGCATCGTTTCATTATATTTGATAGTATAAATACTGCTATAAAAACATGACGCTTTAATGTAATCTAGCACAGATCGATATGAAGTGCGGGTCATTTACGGAAAATTATTTCTATAGTACACCATGAAAACCACGTGCAAAATACAATTGTGAATGAATGTGTTTATTTAAACTTTAGAGTGAATGACATTCCAGCGTGAATATTTATAATATCTGTCATGTGTTTTCGTTCCGGATCGAAAAATCCGACCCGAGGGCACCTGCATTGCCAGGTAACGAGGCTTGCCGAGTTACCGGCTACGCAGCGTGCCCGAGGGTCGGATTTTTCAATCCGGAACGGACACACATGAAATATATTTTTTCTAGCATACCTTGAATTACACTTTTTTTGTGAAAAATGCATAGAAAAGCGCAGTTTTGTAAATTTCACAAAACAGCACGTGCGATGATGTCAGCTGACGTCATGACGTGCATTAATATTTATTCACTTCATACGTCAAGAAGTTCCTTCAGTATCACGTCTTTTAAGGGTTATTTTGTTTTGTTTTGAAGGTGTGTTTTTGTAAAGATAATAGTTATGGAACTCATCTATTGAAATCTCATAATTATGGTTACATTAAATGTAAAATAAAAGAAATTAAAAGTATTACGTCACAGCGCGTGACTCATCTGGCATGGGGGGATGCCACATGGAGTTTTCCAGCACGGCTGAATTCACCGGAAATGCCTATCCGATGTGCTAGAAAGTAGCGTAATGATCGGAATGATCATATAATTATTCATACAATATACAAAATTCTAAAAATAAATCGCAAATGATATAGTACATGAATGCAATGTTTCATCAGCATGTTTGGTTTAAAGGGGAATTTATATTTAAAAAGCAACCATTTATACAGCTCACGGAAGCACAACGTCGCCGTCCATGAGATGGGTATCAATGTTGTCATCGTATTAAATGGTGTCAGTATTATTTACGTAATATTTAGTCTCAAACGTCAGTCGAAACCCATATGATTGACTCGAAACATTCTTGAGTGGGCAGTCAAATCCTAAATATGTAGTATTTGTTTTAAATGATAAGAAATTAATATGCAAGTTATACAAATTTTGTTACATTTATAGCAGTTGCTTTTCCAAGATATTTCTTTTAAAATAATAAGCATGTATCTTCTGCGCTAATGACGTATTTTGACGTGCTTCGCGGGAGGTCCTATATCCCGTTTAAATAGCACATACAGTTGGTCTTATTGTACGTAAACGCTTGTTCGTCATTGTATAGACAATCGGGTGTTCGCCTGAAGGGACTATATTTCAGTCCTCCAATTCGAAGTCGTTGATACAACTCGTAAAGGTTTGAGTGTATTTAAGAAACATGTGACAGAAAATCAGTAAGATACATAGCAGAGGAGTCAAATATATATTAAACGACACAGATGCATAAATTTAAATTCATTTAAATATTCTTCTCTTTTCTTTCGTTTCTTTCATATTTCATTTCATTGATCAGCCCTATCAGAATAAGTTAAACTATCCAAAACTTTATAAACAAAATCGCAGGGCTACTTTTTATGATCAGTTGCACTGTCTGATTATACGAAATATGTGCAAACATTGAAAGTGTGGTCAAAATCTCAGAAATTATGAGCACGAATACTCTTCACATACTTATATAAACATTATAAACATGTGTTAGAAGTCCCATCACCACATAGTGTTTAAGTTATGCCTTCGGATACAGTGATCACAAACGGACGAGCGTTGAGCATCCGATTACAGTACTCCTGTAAAATATTTCTATTGTTTGTGTACCTACCGTGCGTTTTGGTACTATATCTTGTGTGCTGAATAATAAAACACATGTTTTAGAAATTTCTAAAATTCGGAAATTGCATCTATAAACACAAATAACATTTGAATTATGGATTTGCCTTCACGCAAAGAAATGTATACAGGGTAATAGCATCATGGAACCTTTTTCCAAATATATACCGCTAAGTCAACGTATTGTTAAGAAATCTTTATTGTCCGAATTTAAGCTGCTTTAGAAACGTTTAGAATGAGTCCGACAATAATAAATGTATGAATTTAATTGAAACCCAGACGAATTAATGCATGTATCACGTGAACATTTTAGTGAATCTTAGTTAATCTTAGTGTGGATAAATAAATTTCCCTTTCGCAATTGCTGTGACAGTTAACATTGTTGAGCACTGAAGCATCCAACCGCAACGTAGCTCTAATTAAATATACCGTTCAGTGGTCTCCAAATAATATATCTCAGTTCGTGAATGGGCTCAACTAGTTTAACACGTATTATAATTGTAATAGCTTTTTACCTATATATACTGTTTGATCTAAATAATAATTACAACGTGTAGGAATTGTATACTGTAAAGAATGTAGACACATATTAGGGAGTAAGATAATAACTATATTTGTATATACAATCAGTTTGCTTTTTTACGTTTCATTTGAAACAAAGCTTAAATTCTGATAGAATATCCTCGATAGTATCAGTGACCTGTAGCTGTTGATTATTAACGAAACTATGCAGGCAAAATATGGCGAGCCCATCCTCAATAAGGCAAGGAGGTTGATTTCAGAAGCTCCTATTAGTAATGAACTATGTCTGTAGAGTTAAAGTATACCTTCTATTTTTTAACTTGCGTATCAAGTTCGGCCTACGTTTAGTACATGTAAAGTTTTAGTTAATTCTTAATTTTAGACATTTGACAACAACTTCGGGCTTCGATAAATACATACATACTCTGCCTATGGTAATAGTTTATCTTATATGTATAGAGATTACATTGACTACACCCGGACATTGAAAGCGGAACTGGCAGCCAAAGGCATCACAGAGGCGAACACAGATCAGGAAGAAAAGCTGGTAGAGACTTTTACTGTCGATGGTTGGTAGCTTTCGTCAGTCTTATGATACCGATAGTCTTACTCCAAATGACAATGTACTTTTTCATATGTATTAATGTTCTGTTTACATGGTATCTTTCTCTCTACCATCTATTTCACCGTTGTGTCTTTATAGAGTTGAGTTTTGAACTGCTTGTCTACTATGGAGTAGGGATGGTTAATTCACATGACGGCATGAATTTGTTTCAATACACACGATTAATTATTTTCGTTCAGATTACATAGGATAATTTCAACATCGTGAAATATATGTATTGTATGGATATATATCGTCCACAAAGTGTTAAACACGAAACAGTATTTCATGATTAATGTAGTACCTTTGTTTTAATATCGGTTGACAGTTTTAGATAATACAATATGATAATAAGTAAGCAGACAAGGCAATGTCCAAGTTCATGTTTTTCACTTTTATGATAACATTTCATTTATAATGTTTAATAACTTCAAGTTCGAAGTCGCACTGAGTTCTGTAATGATATGATAGCAAGTTAACATACAAAAGAATAAAAGAGGCGCATGTTGAACCAGACGGAAACTTGGAAATAGACGTTCTCGGTCGATTGGCCGTATACCGTCGTGGTTACCTGTTGTGGATATTGTATCTTCAAATGAACTCGTGTTAAAAATGAAATTTTCGTGTTGTATAAGATGTTTACGTAGTTGTTTAAAAAATCAAAGGACATAATTTGAAATGTTTTTAACTTTGGTAAGAACCTCTACATGTTTATGGTCATTTTATTTGTATGTAAATAAACGTTGAGACGAGTTAATATTCCATTGGAAGAGTAATTGGAAGCCATATGTCGGAGTAATTTGCTAAAGACGACATAACAAACATGAACTATGCATACAATGTAAATAATATCTTATATTTTTTAAGTTAGGTTTTATCCTTGTGCCTCTTAAAACATAATTCGTTATAATGATGCCAGCTTATATTCCCTTGTATTTCCATTGTATGTGTCGGATGAATGTTAAACATTATGCTTTTATTCATTCCACTATATAACTAATACTATTTGGCTATGACTGTGTTTTCTTGATGCCTATGTTCAATAATACTTTGTCTTTATCAGGGGATTATATGTAATATATAGTTTTAGAATGTTATAATTGCCCATGCGAAATCTGTGCGTGTTGTTTTATTTTTTCATTTTAAAATGTTTTTATGTTAACAATTTAGATTAAATATTTGATATTCCTTACATCTACCCACGTAGAAGACGTTTATTACAGCAAACATATCGGACATGCCACGATTGGCCTGCTTAAAACGCTTACATTTAAAAAACAACAACACAGTTTTATATAAAGGATACTTTAAGAACTATGGCTTTAATGTTAGAGGGGGACTTGGGGGCAAACTCAGAAGAATATCCAATAAACGAATCAACAACCGGCTATATTAGAACATTTCCATACGAGGCATGAGCCTTGGGCAAGCTTGAAAGTAGCTGCAATCCGTCAGAACTTGAACACGAATGGTACTATAACAACATGTAATGTTATATTTGTTCTTTTTAAACTAATTGTATAATGTGTAATAATAAGTGTAGTCATTAAAAACATACGCATCAGAGTCATCAGGATGGATGCTAGAGTTTATACTTGTGTCGAACCTGTGGTTTGCTGATAAACGTGACCACTTCTTATAATTCAATTTGCAATGTATATATATATATAGGTCGATGAAATTAACTTCAAACTTAAAAATAAAGCGAGCAAATATTACTGCAAATTATACATTTTAGGGAAGTTTGTACGGAACACTATACAGAAATGAAAATTTTCTAAAAAGAAAAGTGCTGAAAAATAGGTTAAACTCTTTTTTTGCTCTGCCCTTATTGAATAAAAGTCTCTATTTATCCAACATGCACACTTCTTAACCCTCAGTACCGTTTAAGGGCATCTTGAACGCCTCTATATTCATATCCACAATTTATGACCCTCTTAACCAGTATCGGTAGTTCATATCGGATGTTATATAATTTAGACCGGCTCCACTTAAATAAAATGTAATCGATTCGTTTAGGTCAGCGATAGCTATTCGTCAAATAAACGGCCTGTAATTCGCTAAGTTTGTTTATAAATAATTCAGGCTGATAACGCTTCTTGTCATAAATACACACAGTTGCTATAATGTAAGGTGATAAAGTAATAAATGTTCTTTTACATGCACATGTAAAATGTTTACTCATACACGTTTTCATTAAAATGAACACTCCAAAACACTACATATCCTTTAAATTGACAAACATCCAAAAACGTTTTATATAACGATCATCATATCTAATTTTGATAAATAGTTTTGTAATAAGTTTGGAGTTGATATTTTTATAAAACACGTATGTTGTTCTGTCATTAAAAAGACGACACACAGAAATACTAGGAGTACAAAACCGAGGTATTAAAATGCATACGTACATTTCCATATCAAAGTGTTTTGATGAAATAATGATGTGCTAGTGATTCAGTTCCGTAAAATGACAATCCATTGTGTTCCTTCTCGAAATGTGTTACCATTGTTTCGAAAATATTACGCTTCGTTTTGATCCCCAACCCGTTGTGACCGTTCAATTGCATATTTCTTTGGAATCGTAAAGTCCCTGAACAAGTTCTACTTTGTCAGATTTCATCAAATTCTAAGAATGCACTCTTACTCCCAAACAGGATTTACCGGAATAAGTAAAAATGTTCCAAAATACCAAAAGAGATAAATTAATGTCAAAAGCAATGGTCCATACGAAGCATACCGAGATCATATTTAAAGAAAGGTGCAGAAAACACGGTATTGCTACCTTATGTGAGATATAGTATCACAGTAAATCTTTTAGCACTCACCAATCAGTTATTATTTTTGCAACCTATTTAACTAATAAATATATGGTCACAATTTTGTTATCAGTTATTCATATTTTTGATAATTTTACTACTCAAAATGTATGTTTGTATACATGTGTTTGTATTGATTTTGAATAAATGTGCCTCTTAAAATATTTGAAATGCGTTAAACAGAGAAATCCCAAATCTGCATTTTGTCAAGGAAGCTGTCCTGTAAAAGCAGTATTTACCATTTGTATGGCTATTTGAAATGTATTATTTACCAAATGATATGATTCACAAGTTTCAGTGTGTATTATACTAAATAGAATATGACTCCTGAACTTTATGATATTACCTAATTGCTATTTTAATTTAAGCTGTTTTGCAAGAATATGTACAATCAATTTGCCGACTTTCCAAAAAAGAAAACAAGTGTTTTCCTGATCTTTTAAATGTCAGGACAAAAAACGATGACTTAATTACGATATTCGATGTCAGCAACTTAAGAGTTATTTGACTTAAGAGATTGTAATTCACATAGAAATGTTTCATATATATTTATATGTAATTTTACTGTCAAATATTACTATTATGTTGTAGCCGGTAGCAATATCGAGGTAAAATTGGTATTAATCATTGTACGTATCCGTTTATCATTACTTGAGCAACTTTTGAGTCAATTTTAAGGTCATCATCATTGACTCCATTCACCTTAGAGTCCATTATATATATCTAGTAATCCGATTAGTTACATCCTTCTTAGATACAATTAAGAACGGTATTTAATTATATTCCAGGGGTGGTATTCAATGTACAATGAACGTTAACATACATTATTGACTTTATTCATACAATTGGTCATATATAACACATAATCCGATTGGCTTCTTCAATATTGCACTAAATTAAGATCAGTTTCGAATACCAGTCGAGGTTTCATTAGTTTGGGGCGCAGTTTTGTTATAAGAGCTTAGACGTGACTTAACAAAGTGGTGATGGAAATGTTATAACGCCGCTTAAATGCTGCAATTTAATCTTCCTTAAAGTATCATTGAGAAAGAATCCGACGTTTAACATTTAATTTAAATAGATAAAACAATGTTTCCTTACATTTATTTTTATTCAGTTACGACGTACAGATAGGTTCAAAACAGATAAAAAGATAAAATTTGATACTAATTACATTATCTGTCTTCGCTTTTTACTGTCCATTTGTATAATACAATAAACACTAAGCCTATCAGAGACAATAGTTAATGCACTGTTTTCCTTTAATTGTCTTTATGTTATGGTTTGGTGTTGTTACGGATGGTTGTGTTCATACCAACTGGGGAAGCGAAACTGAAATTCATTTTTCAATTTTAATTGAGAGGTACCAGGTTTTGTCTCTCAATACAAAACATTACCAGAAGACAAAACTGTAAGATAACCAGAAAACTTCTTTATTAGAAAGGTCACAATACGTCAAAATGGTGATAAATAAATATTAAAAGCAACACATGAAAAACATCATACAATTTTTAACATTTCAAATTGAAACAAAATTAATTATCGTGACAAGTATAAATATAAATGATTTTTTTCTAAAACATATCAATACAATTGAGGAATTCATACAATTATACTAGTTCAAGAAACATGAGTATCATGTACTTTGTGACAGCATCATTTGACAGAATATAACTCATATCAAACGACATCGGTCGCTATATGCATGAATCGGCTAGGTCACACAGATTTAAAATAAAAGCTAAAATATGTTAAATTTACAAATATATTTTCTAGTTATTCATGCATTTGTGTTCTTGTCAAGCGAATATTTGTTTTTACTTTATACCTCATTTATACGTCCAATCGTAAGCTCTTATGTTCGACACGTATCTGTATACGATTCACAAGTCCCATGTCAAACTAATGACATATACTGAAACGCGTGGAAAGGTTC
Organism: Mya arenaria; assembly: GCF_026914265.1. Taxonomy (NCBI): domain Eukaryota; kingdom Metazoa; phylum Mollusca; class Bivalvia; order Myida; family Myidae; genus Mya; species Mya arenaria. The sequence continues at coordinate 17,722,709 of NC_069130.1, read as the reverse complement.
CGATACACGGGATGAACAGACGCTCCTTGATTCACATGTCCCATGTCAAACCAATGACATATACCGAAACGCGTGGAAAGGTTCCGATACACGGGATGAACAGACGCTCTTTGATGAGGTTGACATAAATTCTCTTTGAAACTTGGCGAATTTGTGTTTGTTTACAAACAACACTTCAAAATGTTGTCCAAATCGGATACCAACGCCTTTATATTATTTTTTTCGGAATACTGAATGTAAAGAAAAAATAAGTTATCTAATAATGTTTTGAACAGTACGGGATGTATTTGGAGCCATACACAACTGTGAAAAACATATATGACTCGCCAATCTGTATACGAGTCCAATTTGAAACATATTTCCGTATTGTTAAGAAAAAATGTATAATAACCTATATTTTTTTTCAGTGCAGCTATTTCAAAAGTGTCGGTTAAATGAAATTAAATTGCCATTATTTTAAGTCTACGGAATAAATTACAAAACTGCATAAATTGAAATGATTATGGTATTTTGAAGGGGACACACTATTAAAAAATCCGAAAAAAATGATCAGAAAAATATTGCATTAAGTCTCCTATTAACTGTGTGTATCTAGTACAAACTTCAAATATGGTTTACAAAATATGAACAAAATACGATATCCTTTGACCATCTAAGAAGCTTGAAGGACGATTCGATTATGCGATTCGAATTGTTCTTTTACCACTGCCTTACATAGTTCTTTAAAAAATCTCACTTTAGTTTAAGGTCGTTCAAATCTTAAATATAAAAAGAAATAATCATTCAAGAAGTATCGAGTTTTACAGTTCACGTTAGAATCTTTTTTCAAAGCTTCTAAAAGATTCTTTTAAACAGTTAAACAAAGTTATAATTATACATATATGATGTAGTTAAAATGCATGACGATGAATCATCCATTCATTCCAACAATTTATGAATTAATGTAATGAGACAACCCTTCAACCCTTCTCTTCAAACTAATAATAAACGCCTAGTGTAGCTAAGAGTGTTGTAAGTGAAATGTACTCAGATGCAGTTGAAGAAGTGATTGATTTATTATTAACAATAAAACCAAATTATAACCTGAGTTACACAAGCGATTGAAAGTATTACCTGATGCATGAGTAAGATCGTATTTAAGAAATTATTTCGTAATCACTACTCCTGAAGGTGCTTGAGTACCTCAGTTTTAATCAAATTACGTTAAGCTTTTCGGACATAAAATGTTTATTCTAAAATCAGGTTTGACAACGTAAAAAAGATTTACATGTGTTTGTCTATGTAAAGTCTGAATATTTATTTCAATAGCAAGTGTAAACAAAAGTAGACATGTTATACAGAATATTGAGAAACAAATACCACAAAAGGGTGCCTGATATCGTATACACCAAATATATGTGTTACCAAGGTTATGCTATTGTGTATAGTGGGTATATTTCAAGTAACTATTATTAAAAGTGAAACATAATGCAGGCTGACATATTTTGCTCATTTATGCTGCAAAACTTAGTTAATGATATAGAGGCTTTAGTAAAATACAAATGGTAAAATAATAGTAAACACCTACTAATGACGAAGGAGTCGGATCTGCGGTCTTATAACACTCCATAGGATGCATTTATTCGTTACCCTCTAGTACTACATCCGACCTTGGCTCGAATTCGCTTGGCTCAAATTTCACGATGGATCGAACTAGAAAAAAAAACGATTAATTTATACTCAAGGTAATATAATCCCGCTTGGCTCGAATTTTTCGAGACTCAATGTATTTTCGCCGGTCCCCAGGAGTTCCAGCCATCAGGGTTCGATTGTACAAGATTTCTGATAGCAACGGTAAGAAGGGGATAAAGTGTATGCTTCGAAACTTCGAAGACACGCTTCTACAAACTCATTTCAAAATTCCTGAACATGCATATCTACAGCGAAGAGGACTAACTTGTTTGCGTATAAATTGCCTTAAAACGATGATCGTCAGTGACGTTATTGAACTGGATGTAAACATTACTGAACTTGCACTGTCAGAACCTTTTCAACTGGATGTAAACATTACTGAACATGCACTTTCAGAACATTTTCAACTGGATGTAAACATTACTGAACATGCACTTTCAGAACCTTTTCCACTGGATGTAAACATTACAGAAAATGCACTTTCAGAAACCTTTTCAACTGGATGTAAACATTACTGAACTTGCACTTTCAGAAACTTTTCAACTGGATGTAAACATTACTGAACTTGCACTGTCAGAACCTTTTCAACTGGATGTAAACATTACTGAACTTGCACTTTCAGAACCTTTTCAACTGGATGTAAACATTACTGAACATGCACTTTCAGAACCTTTTCAACTGGATGTAAACATTACTGAACTTGCACTTTCAGAACATTTTCAACTGGATGTAAACATTACTGAAAATGCACTGTCAGAACTTACATTCACTTTAAACGGTTATCCATTATTGACATTGAATATATAAAGCGGATAAAGAACTGAGGTAGATAGTGTGTAGTCGGTTAAAAGAACACCAAAGTGTTATCCAATTACATTATGCAAATAACGGCCTTTTGCGAATATCGTGTTATCGAGTTTTGCAACAATTTATTATTCACATTTATTGTAATGATAAATCTGTCGCAGTGGAATTTTAACCAAAATAATGTTAAACGTAACCATTTAAATAAACATTGAATCTATTACTGTGTTTTATATTATCATTTGTCCCATCTGCAATTAAACTTGCAATGTATTCATTAACACTTTAAACTATAATAGCCAGAGCATAGATTACTAGCTGAGGTAGTTTATACCTTTAACAGAAGCATCTCATGGAAACCCATATTTGCATGCAAGTTTACCCAATAACAGTACTTATACACCGTAACTGTTTACGGATGGTCAAGCGTAGCGAGAGATAAACTCTGCCACTATTCGCTTGACCAAGACTGACGTTTTGAAGAAGTTATCGCGTGTTGTGTGGGTTAGGCATAGAATGATCGACGTATTTAATAATGATGGGGAGGAGTTATTATACCTTGCCCGCGGTCTTGCTCAGCTCTCGCATTGTTTTGATGGCCCGGTGGCGAAGCGCTGAATGTCGGCAGCTGACGCAAACCGAAACGTGTTATCACTTGGCGTAGAGCATGGGTTGCTGCTTGCCACTGAGTGTCATGGTTCTGACGGCTGGATCATCCATTAAGTGGACTGGAACAACATGCGGCGGGTTTCGTTGCGTGAGCCCCTGCCTTGGAACGTACCGTGAATATAAGGCCGGCAGATTAAGCCTTGCGACCGGTTTTCTTCCTCTCGTCAACATTTTGGTCTGTTTTCTCTTACAAAAGTTGGAAAAAAGAGGCATTAAGAGCAATGTGCTTTGGAGAGGCCAAACGAATTAGTATGATTATTTTCGTCATTCGATTGCTGTGAATATGGCTAAATCACACCCTTAATTATGTGCATTACAAAGATACCAATAACGAATGATATCCTTAAATAGCTTGTATTATATATAATAGTGTATAAAACATTGATAAGAAACCGTCATAGTCTATAATATCTCGTTTACACCGGTTGAAATTAATTAAACGTTCTTACTTAAAATCAAATATTGTTTACCATCACAAAACTTTTAAGTCTGTCAGTTATACCGATTGACATATATAAAGTCACACTGGGTTTCAAACATGCATCTGTGATTTTGCGAAATCACATCGTTTTATACTTTACATGTATAAAGTAAAATGTCAGGTCTAAATAATCTTAATCGTCTTCTGTGTTGCCGGGTGTGTTTCTCAAACTTTGGGCGTTATTTTTAGCAAGAACTTATCATAAAAAACTTACATATTTCCCCGAAATTATACTGAAAATTAATAAATAAAATCAATCTGAAAATTCAAAATCTAAGTGTTACGGTATGAAAGCTTTCGAAAACAATACCACACACTGAGTTATAAAATGATAATATTGCCGATTTCTGATTGACCTCCAACACCGTTCATGTGTACTAACGCTTATCTATCATTGCGCAAAGTAATGCGGTTATATTTAAACGTTGACAGTCGACATGATAATTATGCGATAACGTTGATAGCTAACAATTGATACGTTTGTTCAGCAGTTGAATCAGCGTGTCATTATCAATTTACCGCAGATAAACGGTCCACAATCAAACAATTGCTGCGCCAAATCAAAGAGAGATATGCGAACAATGTTAGTCATCTAATAGATACGTGTGACCAAATTACCCTATGCAGGATACCTATAGTTTTTCTACAAGTCTATTTAATTCTAACTGTTTACTTTCTCATTTTATTTTCATATTCAGCTGTTTATAATTGATTCAGATATTCACAATCAGTTGAGTTCGCCTGTGATATCCTCAAGTTGAAATTTATGCATTTGAAACGGTGTAATCTTGTAATCCCGTAAAAGTGCCACATGCGAATTTATGGTATTATCGTTCAAGAGTTTCACATGCGAATTTATGGTAATCTAGTAAAATAGTGTCACATGCGAATTTAAGGTATTTTTCAAAATAAGTTAAGCCTAACTACTGTATCGCCATGTGTAATACTGCATGTGAAATATAGTCACATGCGAATTTGAAACTGCAACATATAATAAAGTAATATGTTTGTTCTTAGAACCATTTAAGGCAACCACGTATTTAGCGTACATCAGCTATGCATTGAATATCGACCTTTCAATGCATAAGCTGCTTAGATGATCGCGAATTTTGTTTTTACTTGGCCATATTGCCATTTAACATTCAAGTTCATCAGCAGTATCCTTGAAAACTATTGGCCTAATTGTTGTATTTTATATAGCTACAACGATGCGTTCAGTTACAGTACATATACATTATAAAGCTAAAATTATTATCCATATCAGGTTCTTTCATGTTGTTTCCAATTCATGTACTAGCCTCATGATTCGACATATAAAGACACATATTCACACTTTGTCTGTTTGACCATATTAAAGCTCCTTTATTTTGCAGTGTCGACACAGTACGTCGTGTATTGTGGTGAGGATTATTACCGATCGACAAATGAATTTTGCGTGTTGGTGTTAATACTTCATTGACCTTTTTAACGTTATGACGTCAAGATCTAAAAATCGTTGATATGTTTATAAAATATTCACTATTATGTGCTATACATATCATATGTCGCTGTGTCCAAGTTTTTCCAAGTACTATACATATCTCTATACCAGGCATTGAAACACTTTTTAACAAAAAAATCCAGGTAAGGTCTTCCGTCTGTCTTCCATCACAATTTGTCGCACCATTTCTACGAAAGCCCCATCTACCGCTTGTCTTCCAGGCCGTTTGTCATCTGCTCATGATTCGGAAAAAAAACCCTATGTCATTTGAAAATGATTGATCTGGACACCTTGGATGATTTTTCTGTCATTTTTAGTAATGCAAGCGTCTGTGCAGGAGTGTAATTAACATTTACGCAGTAATTCATAGTCGTGCGTTGCTCCATACGAATTGACGTCGCCATCTGTGACGCTGTGCATTTAAACTACAGTGCTACGTGTTTGCTACACAACACTATCAATATACCTAATATGACGTTGTAATTTGTCAGTAAACGTCATGAATGTTTAAATTGACATCATGTGAATTTTAAAGACGATGCCGTTATTTCTTTTTTGAAATATATCGCGGGTTTACGGTGATGAATGTACCAAAACGTTGCGAATTATTCAAAGTGCTCCGTACTGCCTGATGTTCGTTGCCTTGAAAGCTTGTATTTAAGAACATGGATTTCATAATTTTACTATTGAAATATATTAATACAATTATGTTCTGCTTATTTGAAGACTTTTACTTCAATATCATCTTTTTATCCATATTAGTCATGTCAGTTCACAAACTTTATGGATGACACGTATTCAAATACTGATACTATCTGTATTACTTGTACTCATATGACGATCCTGATAACATATTGTCGCTCGTTTAAGAACGTTTAAACCCACGTTTTCATATAAAATATGGCATCACAACCGATTCAGTGTGATATGTGCTTAGAGGAAAATGCTGTTGGAAGTTGCGATACATGTGGGCATGTCGGTGAAGCTTGCTTACGTAGTCATCAGAACGGAAGGTCATTTCGAACTCACATTATCAACGCGTTGAACAAGGACAGCCAAACAACAAAAAGGATTGATATTACAGAAGAGCGATGTAAGAAACATCCGACAAAGAACGCGTTTTTTCTTTGCACCATTCATGATTCCATGGTTTGCGGACGATGCCTTCATTCGGAGCATATTCCTTGTGCAAAAGAAGTCGTTGACTTGGAGCAAGAAGGGGCTAAAATTGATTGCGATAAAGTCAACACAATGAAGTCACTTTTCAATGAGTTAAGAGATGAAATTTCGCTTATGAAAGTTGAAGCAGATCACAGTATGGAGAGCTGCAAGAATAGTGCTGATAAATGTTTGCAAGAATGTATGGAATTAGGAAAGAAGATAAAACAATGTGAAGATCAAGTGACTAGTAATATCAGAGATGGAATAGCAATGAAACATGCTAAAAATGTGAGTACCCATTCCCGTATCACTAAAACGTATGACGAAAAAGCCATTTGGTGTACCAATGAAGACAATAAAATTGACGACTTTGTTGACAATAATATGGCTGGTTACTTGTACCTCATGGGAAGACATTTTTAGAAAGATATTTCAAACGGTAGATCTGACCTGAAAGAAATTAAAATCAAACATATTTTCAAAGGGATTGTCTTTAAAGAAAACAAGGTTGTACTTAAATGTTTGTTTGAGGACTTGGATGAAGTTTGTGAACAACATGAAGAAGTCACTGGAAGCGACGATGGTAATTCCGACGATGTTGCCACACCCACCACAGAAATAGATAAGGTATCGATTTTGGTGTTAGATACCCTAATTATATTCACCTACAACGTGTCGCATTCTGTCTGAATTGCAAGATCACTATAAACACATATGAAGAATGTTTAATTAATTAAGTTATTTACATGTTGAATCATCAATGACTATCCACTTATTGTATTATAATATCAAGCATGACATTTAAATTGTGTTTAATTTCGGCTTGTCAAAACATATAAATATTTGCATTGCTAATATTGATAAGAATTCCTAATACAACAAAAATCTGAATGAGCGATTAGAAAATCCTTTTAAAACGTGTATTTTTTTTTAAAGAGCATCTAATGTTATAAGTTATATGCTTGATTTTAGACATGGCGGGAGCTCACTGCACTGTTGAATCAAGCCAAACACAATGTGGATACATCAGAAAAGGTTCGTACAAGTCTGTTCTGGTAAAGCGTTGCGCAGCATTTTCTTAAACAAACTAAACAAATTATACATATCAAATATGATGACGTGTTATCACCTTTTCGATCACAAAATAACACGTGGTTGTTATATTTCAAATGAAGACTTTCACCTGTGTCGATTAACCAAAATTAAAAATCATCGCATTACTACATTAACCGTTTGTAACAGACTTCATTTTAAACTGAGTCTAAAAGAACACATTTTTAAAAGATTGTTATATGTTGTGTAAATAAAATAGTTGGTCTCAGTGATCGCGTCGCCCTTTGCAAAAACATGAAAAACAACCATGAAAAGTCCAAAAGGTAAAAGCTAAAACAAAGGCCCTGTTTAAAGGCACAATTCCAAGGCCTACCATTCACTTATTGACATCTACACAACGTACAAACCATACTGCATCAAACTTTTTTACAATAATTACAATCAGGTTTTACTTTTAGGTATTGAAATAAAATATCTTAATATGTTCGTTGAACTTGTATTTTTGTATTTAATTTATTGTATGAGTGATTTGCGGTGTCTTCAAAGTGGCGCTGGCTTCGATAGGGTTTTTATTAACTTAGTATTGCAATGATCGAAGCATTTTTTGTACAAGTGAAATGTTAAGATATCATGAACTAGTAAAAGCGCCGTATAAAAGTCAGTAAACAGCATGTTATCTGAAATAAATGGTTGCTCGCTTGATAAATTGTCAAACAATTAACTTACGTATATGTGTGTAGTATCTCTGATTGTGGTCATTTAATCGAACATGTAAACAATTTGTTGATAAAGTCAAAAGGAAAGTGACGCTTAATCATTATAATCTAGATAAACCCACAGCGAAATCATCTTTAACAGTTTATGTATGCATATACGGTATGTCTTTCATGTTATACACGGTATATGTCTCTCGTTTAAAGTTTGTTGGTCCGATGCTTTTCAACAGATTCCTTGTAGATTGTGTTTTGTTTGGATTGCTTTTCTTGTATTATACAAGATACCATCATGCACTTGTATTGAAAAACAGAAAAAAACACATAGTAAAACATATCCAACGGGTTTGAATAGATAAAGGACCATCGTTTTGTCTATTATGATATTACGAAAACCAGTTGTAAAATACTATTGACGGGGAAACCAGTTGTCGAATACGATTGACGGGGAAACCAGTTGTCGAATTAACAGCTGTAATCGGTAGGACATAAGAGGATTGTGTATGCATATATCGTTATTGTATAATCGTGTATATCAAGTAGGTTAACACTAACTTTTATCACATGCTTACCCTTGTTTTCCGTGTAATATACCCATTACGAATATTTTTATCTTACACATGTGTAAGATAGCATATCAGACATTTCTATTGGCTAGACTAGTCACACGCGACCTAGATATCCCTCCGCATTGTTTGTAAACAAAATGGTTTAAACGCCAACAAATACTAACCTCAATAATGAAGCGGAAGGACTTCCGGGAGACAAATGGCTTACGAATCATAGTGCCAGAAAGCATCTTGTTCGAAAACTTTCTGATAACAATGTTCCGCCAACCAGATAATGCAGATTACTAGTCACAGAAATATCCAGTCAGTCAACAAATACAGCCACATTGGTGACAAACAACACGAGAACATTTCAAACATCTCCATCTTAACAGGCAATATGCGAACAATGCCATAAAATTTGCTTGCCAGTTTAATCAGCTGTCGGTTACCAAAACTCAAATACGAATTCCGCAACACAGGTTTCTCATCACACGTACGTCCCAAGACGGTAAGAACAGCTTGTTCTCTGCAAACATTCTTGATGGAACTTTTTCAACATCAACATCCATTCAGTGCAGAGTAAGGCTTCGTCGTAATCATATGCATGTTGTGAAAATCCATGTCCACTAAGAAAACGCTTTAAAGTCATCGTAGAAAGCGACAGCGAATAACTTTTAAATCCGTGCACACAGTAAAACTTGACTGACGATGTAGGTCACATAAACCGCGTAAAAGCATGTACTCTCAGTGTGACGTCATCAAGTTGTGTACTTATTGTGTTTTAATGGTTAAAATTGTTCGTTATTCATGTTGTTAGATATTTTACTACACATGTTTATACTTGTGACTTGTTCAGCGCTTTATCAGAATAAAAACTTGATAACTGCTAGCTTTTTTTGTCATTTTCATTTGGAACTATTTATATGGCGCATCGTTGACATTCCACTCAGTGTACTTTGGCTGTCATAGTATGCGAGCGGGCTTCGGATATTATATAAGTAAGCAATATGTATGCAAAAAGCTACAGAAACATGTTCAGTAGCAACAAGTTCAAACATAAATGCGAAATTGTGTGGTAAATATATGTACATAGATCAAACGGGTATCCTTTGTGAAATATTTTCCTTCTATCATTACAATATAAGTTGATTTTCAAGCTTACTAAAAACCAAGAGCATTTTATAAACTGCTGTCCTGCCCGCCATTGTATTTAACACCTTTATATAAATTATTCACATAATCTATGTATATAAACTGTTTATGTTTATCCGTTACATTTGTCGCTACCATTGGAAATATTTCATTTGATAGTTCGTTATTTCAGAAACATTAACACGCTAGTTGGACCTTTATAAAACGCTTAGAATTAAACATCGTTGTAGCTGTTCTCAGGATACTTCCACAAAAAAAGCTGAAGCCCTTTTAGCCTTCTGATTGGACTCTTCATGTTACTGTAAAATTTGATGTTATGTTTTCAGGCGGTAACATATGTTCTAGATGTTGGCCCCAGTATTAAGCTTTAAATGTATTCAATATAATTAGTAATCGTTATACATACTGATAGGTTATGCTTCAAATTCATACATTTTTCCAGACACAGAAGGAACTGTGTGATGAGCTGAAACGAGTGAAACAAGCTCTACATCATTCCGAAAAGGTAACACCTGTAACAACCATTTGTTCTGAATATTTTCGCAAGGATTTACTGGGAAACCAGAATAGTGAACCTTTTACATTAGTAAACCATTACTTTAAAACTATTTTTAAGAGGTATTTAGTCATTTTATATACAACTTGATAAACACATTGCGTTCTCTTTTCGTCTAATAGTCCTACTAACCAACGTAATATCCTAACGTTTTGCCGCTATAAGACAAGACAAGATCTAACAAGAGCTGCTGACAGCAAAACAGGGCATAGAGAAATATGAAAAGGATAGTGGTCTATACAAGCTATATGACAAGAAGACGCATACGATATGGCATAAGAGAAACCTCAGGAAAACGGGCAAAACAAATTAAATCCATGCTATTCAAATATCAAATCGAAAGGTACAGAATAGTCTAGTAAACGTTACTTATACACTCTTTTCAGAAAAGTAACCAGCTATGTGATGCGCTGAAACAAGGTCAACATGACCTTGATGAATTGAAAAAGGTGAGACATTTACAAAGATGTTTTATGAATCAAAGCGTGCATGTAGACAGGGATAGTTCTTGTAGTATAACCCTTACAAATGTCCTGGTAAGAGCATATAATTCGGAAAAGGTGAGACCTTTGGAGAACATTGTTACTAAGATTTTATCCCAAAGTTTCGTGTGTTTATACAGTAGAAACGTCATTCTGATTATGGAATAATTGGAACTGTTGCTATATATTATGTTTAACGACTTTGTCATTTATCTAGAATACGTATGTGAAAAACAACCCTGTCAAGTTGTTTTGTATTCATTTTTTGAATAAACTGTAAATGATATATTTCCAATTTCGCGCGATAAAGTGCAACGCATTGTGGAACTTGTAGATCCGTAGAGCACATATACAATATGTATGTTTACCAATACATATTAAGATTGCATTGTGAAAAGATATATAGGGCACAAGCCGTGTCTGCACGTTTCTGTACGATAACATACTCAGTCTGATCATAAGTATATATATTTAAAACTTTTCCAATTAGCTTGACAGAATGGCATGATATCTAGCTCTCTTGTTATTTAAACTCAGACAAAGAGTGTTGCGGATCCAGAGAGATAGTTGTTTTAAGACTAAAACAATTCACAAACGCAACTACATCTTACATATGTGAAAAACAAGATGAAGCCCGAGTTTAACTGTAGGATCGTATCTTGTTTGGGGTACCATTCAACGCTGCAGTTATGAAAAAAAACATGCATACAACACAAACATGTTCAGCGATTATGTGTATATAGTTCATACTGTAAAATCGTCAACAATCTCAAATAATGGGTTAAACAAAATACAATATGCATTACACAAAACGTCACATACATATTGATCTTCCTAATTTTAAGGGACTAGACACCAGCAGCCAATTGAATAAACACATTTACACAGGGTAATATTTTACCGGCGGTAATTTTTCGGGTAATTTGGCGGTAAGCAATTGTATAAAACAGAATCAAGATTTTACTGAGCAATTTACTGCGGTAATATTTATCCTCCTCCAAGAGGTAGGTAAATTGATTTAAAGTCTCGGTTACTGGAATCGAGATGGGCTATCAGACATAAACAAACGCTCGATTCACAACCTATTTCGTCGATTTTACAGACAAATTGAAACCTCGTGAATAGAAAACTGTTCCATTACATCCATATCAATAAAAGACAGGAATACAGAGGTAAGAAATCGCAAATCACCACTGTGTGAACAACTCTATGCTTTAAAAATATTCAACGGAACCAAAAACAGTGACACATTAGAAATCTGCAGTTTAAGAATGTATTTACCTTGTTTCGCGTTAAAATAATTCCAACATCTTTCAAAACTCAATGCACTGGTTCGAGACCAACACTTGATTGCAGGTCTCGACCTAACTGTGTACAAATATAGCCCACTTCGGACATAATTTGAGTATCTTGCACAAATTTAACCGCCTGTAAACATTGAACAATAAATGAGAGCAATGACGTCATTTTCAATGAAAAATTCCTCAGTCTATAGGCTATTTCTACAGTTTTCTTTTTATATAGCGGCACCCAGTAGGGTAATATCTAACCAGATACTGTTCAGTGCAATTGATAATATAAAAGTACATATTTGATAAAATCAACAGCTGTGGTTTGACCTAAGAACTCAAACAAAAAATGCTATCCACCTACCACTTGAAGTGTTGCATGTGTTTCATTGATCAGCCACGGAAGTAGCTTATAAATTCTTTGTACTATTTTGTTGAATATTTACCATGTATCTTGTTGAACCTATTTAAATTAAATTTGTCATTAATCTGCCTTTTGCAAAGAATTATAAAATGAAATGTGGAAAATCATTTTTTTTTATACAAATGATACCTCCGATCTGACAGCTGTGCGGGAAAATGACGTAATTCTATTGCATTAAGGGACAGTTTGGTAAAATTTACCTGGGTGAACTTTCATCCTAACCTGGTAAATTTACCGCCTTGGTAATTTCTTTTATACAAAGCATTTTACCGGCTTGGTAATATTACCACGGAATTTACCGGTGTTTTTTTACCGAGGTAATCATTTACCATTGTTTATACAATTGATTGCAGATGGCAAAATCGGCAATTACAATATTTCCTCAAAAGAACCATAGAAATGTCAATACGAAATAATATGCGATCGATTATGCATATTTACATGCTTGAAATAAAAAAGAGACAATAATGTCACGCCAAAGCTTTCTCAACTGAGTTTCCCCGTTTAACAAATTGCGCGGAATGGTTTCAAATTTTAAAGGTTGCGCAGTATGTTTGTTTTTTTCCGAACACTTTGCAGGTCACGTGATTGTTGCACACACTTACTTGTCAATAAGCATTTTAACCAAGTTGCCGTCTTTTTCGGAAGCCAAAGAATTGCATATTTAGCATGTGAAAGACACTAGATGAGTGTCGATAAATATACGGAAGCTATTAGTATACGTACTTGGACTTAGTGGGAAGGCGACTGGTGTAACATCTGATGTCAATTACTTTAAGTATTTGAACGTTCTTTATACCCGAATCGCTCTCTCACGATGGCTGTAATATATCCATGCTGACTATTAACAGTATCATATTCTCACATGTCCTACTAATGGAAGTAGACTAAGACATATTATCACAGAACTACAACTTTCATTCCGATACAAAACGGGGCAGATGTCACGAAAAAGATGTGACAACACTACATAAATGCAGCTGAATGAACTGAAGCATTGCAACAAATCGCAAACCCATTACAAATACGAAATACAACGAATGTTAACAATACTTACCTTTGTGTATGGATAAAGTCTTTATTAATATTAAGACTTAAAACATGTCTGGCTAATGCATGGTCTTTTCTCCATAACGTACGGATCCTATCGCTGTCCGTAACACGTGAACCGAAGTGATCTTTGATAATTCAGGCTTAGCTATTGAGCTAATGCGACAAGCAGAAGGCATTAGTGCACTTTTAAACTTAGTATCGTCCTTGAGTTAGGGTATTTAGTTGTTTTGTCTGATGCTATAATCATTGCCTTAGATCAAATGAAGATTTCAAACAATTGAACCAGGCCTCCATATCACAAAAATACTCAAGTCAAATCTCAATCTCAATCACAACTCAATTTACCGCACTAACGCATTGTGTGATTTAAAATCTTGCTTGCTTTTATACTTTTTTTAAAACGTATTTCTCATAGAATTAGTTGATAAAACGATTTTGTCAATATTTAAAAGAAACTTTATTCCAGAGAAAAAAATATACTTTAGTAATTGTTAAAAAACACGAAATTGTTATCAAATACGTTTTTGGCTCTGGAATATTTTTTCCATTAGAATCTTGACCAAATGCATAAATCAACATATTATATGATATAATACCTCTTCAAATGTTAAATAACTTTTGATGCTATTTGGTAAAATGAGTTGAGAATGTGATTGAGATATGGCTTAAACTGTTTCAAGATATTGGGGCCTGATGAATAGATAGGCGAGACAATGCGCGCACTGATTTTTGTGTGACTTAGGGAGATTGTGGGGGATACTCCGCGAGCGGTTGCACATACGCGGGAGAGTCGACCCACTGATTTTGGTGTTTGAAGGTTAGGTGCTCGGGAACCTAGGTGCATCATCTTGGTTGTTTGGTTTAAGCGGGAAGTAACAGAGATTTGTCCGTTGTGTGTATTTTATTCCGTAGATGCTGGAATTACTCCACAGCGATACATTTAACAATGAGTTGTCCAACAATATGATCCACATATATATATATATATATATATATATATATATATATATATATATATATATATATATATATATATATATATAAATATATAGAACATCATTGTAATGTAAGGTAATTCAATGTACATGGGAAGTAGCCATAAAATGCGTTGCATATACCATAAATGAATAGTTTTATTCATCCATATATTGTCTGCTTTAAGAAAAGAGCAGTTTTCAAGGCACAGCTTTCAACCCTGAAAGACTACATCAAATGCAAGTTATCTTGTATTAATTACGTATTGTTAAGGTAACAGAACATTAATGATTTGACAACTCATTTTGAAATACCCGTAGTAATGAGTTACAAAATACTATTAAAAAAACATTTGTATGTATTATTCATTGCATGGATTGGTGAAAATTGTTGCGAGTATTTATATTATATTAACTGGTATATGTAATTCTTTAAGTCAATTTTGTCATCAATGTTTAAAGCAATAAGCTTTGCGGTGCATCTAACCGCCCGACACGAATTGTTGAAAGAGTTGTATTGTTACTAACAAAACATTTCCGTACTAGCAACATTTGATCAAATCCGTTATTGAGCTAATATTGTTTTTGTCATTTTTTTTCTAGGGACTCGTCCAACTGGAACAGTTGTAGTCAAAGAAAACACTGATGATAACGGTTGTCATACCATCGACTTGGTTTTTACATTACCGGATGGCATTCAGACGGTAACCGTTTTTTATTATTTATAATCCCGTATTTGAAGCTAACAAGTATTTGCAAAAACAATTTAATACTTTTAAAATATATGATCGTATACGTGTAAACGTTTACCTACGTTATATTTAAATACTGCCATAATCAGACTAATTCTCTACGCACAAATGATTTTTTTTATATATTTTAATAGTCATCCTAAACTAAGGAAAGCGTTATTTTGATATAAAAACACAACAAGATTTGTCAAATGGTAGCACCATGGCAAAATGACGGGCAGTGGGAACAATTCAATCAACACGACTGGCGTTAAATCATACGAGGCAAAGTCCATGCTTATGTATACAAGTCAAAGCTACAAGCTTGTACATATCAGGGTCATGTCATATATTGTATCATTCCATACTTGCTTTTGTTCTAAAACACATTTAAACCGACCCTTTTATTTATCTTAAATTACTCATCTCGGACAGTATAAACGTTATGTATAATTATAGCTCGAAACATCTTCTTCTTCAAATTATCTACTAAAATTCCCATTCACGGATTGTGAATGTTAAAATTTAAATGTAAATACTATGTACATCGGCATGTGTATGGATGTATTGGTTTTACTTACTGAAATGTTAAAAAAACATCTTACATTTAAATTTTAACATTTTAGCCCTGTCTCTATTAAAGTACATTTTAAAGAACACGTTGATTGAACTGTGTTTGCACAACAAATCGTATAACAAAATACTTGCAAACATACAAATAATATTTTAATAAACATACATGTTAAATATATAAATACAGTGTGTTCCTTACTGTCTTTATAACATAGGTATAAGGACATTTCCTTGGCGACCGTTAATGCCTGCAGTTTAATCTACAATTATAACCGTTGGTCTTCGGTATAAAAAGGAAAGTTTCGGAAACGAAGTAAACGAAAAGATTATATGAAATATGGAAATTAAATAATTAAGAGTTCATATTAATAACAGTAAGAACAGTATGTACATTAAAACCATTCACACACTGACATCTGAAACCTGAGAAATAGTAATATGAATAACAAAACGAATAGTTCCAGTAAAATGCTACTACTTAGTTTCTGATATCTACCGTGAAAGTTATAAAAACACCTCTCGTATATATGCATTCATGGTTGTATTATATGTCCGACTGATTAACAAGCATATGTACAAGAAATACATGTCTTGATGTATTACATACTAGTTTTGTAATATACCATATGCAGTAAGAATTACCATACCATATGCAGTAAGAATTACAAATATATATAAATGAAAATTTTATTGAGGGGAAAAAACAACTATAAAACTGCTTTTAAAATCAGTAGTAGGTACTTCCGTTTGAACAAAACTTTTAACAAAACTATATATTTTTTTTATCCATTCAAATATGAGTAGTAGGTTTATTCGGTAAAAAGACATGAACATTACATGGCACGTCATAATGCAGACAAATTATAACATATCATTATCAATGCATAGACAATAGAAACCATGAAATGCACACACAATACCAAGGATGACACAATAAAGAGAAAAATGATTTTCATTATTTCCATTGTATTTATTTCACTTAATTCGCTTATTATGAGTAATAATGAATTGATTTTAAAAAAATATCATGCGTTTGAATAAAGATTTTTTTTGGAAATAAACTACAGTTCATGAGGAAAGCGGCATTCTCATTTGACAAACGTTCCTTGAATATTTGTTTATTTACAAAACATTGGACGAAAACTTTTGTTCGAACATAAATTCGATGTTAAAGCTAGTATTAACTATGTGTTCAAACTGTCTGTTGTCAAACTTAGCTAATACACTTAAATAGCCTCCACACGTCATGGTAACAATGAAGCGTGGTCTTCACCCCATCTTGGGAACAACCCGTCTACAAACGAAGAAGAATATTTTCTGAAAATGACTGTGATTTGATATTCACGTATCATGAACCTATGTTTTATCATGAAACAAACTATACAACTGGTAGAACGGCTTTCAATCTAATGTTAATCCACTTATGATTGGTTTCCTCTTTAAACCTTTCAAATATTTTTTCAGTAAATAGTGACCACTGTTATGTTTTTAACGTGTCCCTGCCTTTTTGTATTCGTGCATTGACAGTTATAAACGTCATAGGCGATCAAAGGTTTGCGTGAGGGACGACCCTCGAGTGTAGCAAAAATTTAATCGGAAACGGGGTATTTAGAAATTAAATCTTGTTTAATAATGATATTAATTCTATACTGAATGTATGTTAAGGTCTAAAATCATCTCTGTTTAGTGATAATTTTATGTTTTAAAAATAGTAGAGAGTGAATTATTGCATATATTAACACAAATAGCATTTGAAAAAAAATATTTGTCTTCACGCAAGAAATTCATCGAGTGAAATCTTTTCCAAAAAAGACAATACGGATCGGTCAACGTATTGTTAAGAAAAAAGAATTATCTGAATTAAAGCCGCTTTAAAAACGTATAGAATGAGTCCAAAAATAAATAATCTATACATTTTATTTAAACGTTGACTGATAAATGCAGATATAACGTGAACTTACTTTGTGACTCTTGTACTGGCATACTTGCTATAGAATTAAATGTTGTGGAACACTTAAATAAACTCAACTAGTTAACCACTTTTTATAACTGTAATATCTTTATACTTATTATTCTGTTTAATTTAAATATTAATGACACTATAATTATGGGAACTGTATACTATATGACACTTAGCAAATTCAGTAATTATATATTGTAGACTGTTATTGAAAGAAGTATTGAACAACTAGACTTTAACGTTCCTTCTGAAACCAGCTCTCCTATAATACGTTGTATCAGTAACATCTACATGTCTATTAATTATGGCATCATCCAATAAATAAGGCCCGCGAGTCCTTCCTCGATAAAGCGGTTACAATGAGGTGATTTCAGAAGTTTCCTATTAATGAATATACTCTGTCTGTATAGTTATGATTAAACTTCTATGTGTTTAAGGTGGTTCGAGCAATACACTAGATACACACAGACATTGCAAGCGGAACTGGCAGCCAAAGGTATCGCAGAGGCGAATATAGATCAGACAGAGAAGCTTGAAAAGACGTTAACTGTCGATGGTCAGTGACTGTTATTAGTTTTATCATTTCTCTTTATGATAATGTCCTATATACAAATATAAGCATTCTGGTGTTGTATATCACAAGATATGCCCATCTGTCGTTTTCTTAATACCATTTAATTCGCTGATGTGAATTGCAGTTTTGATTGCACTGCAAGATTACTAGGGATATTAAATGTTACAATGAACTATGTATAACGGCATTTAACCGTTTAATTTAAAATGTCTTACTTCAATTGCCCAGTTCACGTAGTGGAATTTTATTGTCTTGAATGAATAATAAATAAGTATGACTTTACTGCCAATCAATTGTGATTCTCATTAAAAGCAATGAATACACTAATTATTGGATATAATCTCTTACGCATTACATTCCAACGTTCCATATCAAAACAGTTCATAGTTCGTTTGAAAATGCAATGGGTATGTAAACAATTCTTATTCGAAGTTGATATTAACCCAATCAGAATTTATATCGAAACAGTGTATTGAAATGTTCAATCAATTCTTCATGATTAATTATACCTAGTTGAGATTATGTTGTGCTTGCTTTTTTGTTTCATTATATTATATCGTCTGTTAAATATTAAATTCCATGTCACAATAATGTCCCAATGCTCTTTCGTTTATATTACTATAGCCAATACAATGTATTTTCAGTATGTAGGTATAGAATTGTGCATGTATAATTAGTATATGTTGGGTTTCAGTACACCCGATACGGTTTACTATTTCAGGTTCATCTTTGCTCGAAGCTGCACTGAGTTCTTAAACGTGCGGACAGTGGAGTCGATAGTGGAATCACAGAGGCGAATGTATATCCTAAACGTATTTCAAAACATAAGCAGCAAAGTTTAATAAAGCTTCAAAATAATTTAAGTTTAACATGCAGTTGTAAAACACTAAGTGCAAAGGAGTAGATGTGTAAGGTTACAAGAGATCTGTAATGGTTTGCTTTAATGTATATAGGTATATTCAAAATGAGTGTTCTACTATGTGTTAATCGAACGTGTATAAGCTTATGCAATACTACTAATTAATAACTTTCTTTTAATTAGCAAGTCAATATTCTGTCAATGACTTATCTGACGTATATGTATTCCTTAAATATTTTTATAGTTTAAGTTAATTTATCATATCTTTGTGTAAGGACGTTACCTAAATATCCAATGACAGTGTCAAGTCGGTTACACAAATGTTTACCAATGACTGTATTGTGATATGTGTGTACTATTGGTTGACGTTTAGCGTTATACATAGTTTGCTTAAAAAGTTGAACCTTTAGACACGGTATTGGTTACATGGTGAACTACTGGGCTTGTCCTCAAGTGTCCATTTTATTTGTGAAATTTAGAGGTATCGGTAATCACTTTAATACGTAGTTTACTGCGGTCGAGGACAGCAGTCAGTTTGCTAAAAGACAAGATAAAAATAAAAATATAAACAACTTTAAATAGCATGTACGTAATAATTGTGTATACTTTGTATCTTTTCTTGTCTTGTGAACCGTGATTTAGGTAACGCTTTGAGGTGATGGTCCGTACTGTCCTTACATCACATATTATCGTACAGTTGTACATGTATTATAAATGTGCCAGTATATGAATTATTAACAATGATTTGTATTAAATTTGTATAATTGTATTTCTACATTGTATTCGGAAAATAAAGACGAAAATGCAAACAATGTAAACTCTCAAACTGACATTGCATTTCCTTTAAAAAAACATATTAAATGTATTTAAATCCAATTTCTTATGTTTTACTCTTTATCCAAACGGTTTCGCATTGTTGCAGGGTAACATTGAAAAACGTGGCGTATTGTTTAAAGAATAATTCAAGGTCGAAATTGCTCTCCATAATGTATAAGGCTACCACATTGAGCAACATGGCGTACTCGTTTTTGGCTGGAACTGCGTTGGCATGTGTTTGTTTTAGGGGGATAAAACAATGCAGTAAGTCCAGTCACAAATATGTTCCCATATCTTCCCTCATGTTTGGTTTAGAATGTGCAATGTCGAATATTGGCGTACTCGTTAGTCGCTAAACCGAAGATAACTATACCTAATTACGCCTTTATAGGTTTCCATTATGACAATTCGCAAATTTGAAACTGGCTAAACCTATGACAGGTTTACCTTTGTTTTGGTTTGAAAGGTTAATACTGTAGAGCATGTTGTTATCATTTCGGATAAAACAGGAAAATGTGCATATATATTTGTTTTATTTGTTTAACAGTGAACAATTTGGCGTTATCGCTCCTTGCTAAGCCCACACTTGTTGTGCACTTATTTTGTTTTAAGATGGTATCATTGTGAGTCTTGTTTTACTCATGTTGTGCCATTCGTAGTTTGTCTAGGCCGGGAGTCGAATCTGCACTCGCTTCTCACTAAGGCGACCCGTGTTCGGTTATCAGTTGTATACATGTTGCCCTTTTTAGGCATCATTTGCCTCCATGTTTCAGAGGGTAACGTTTTGAAAATTGGTGTACTCCTACTTTACATGCTTTACCTTGGAAAAGTTTGCACTCATTTTTTTGTTTTACCGGAAAATATTGTAATAGTCGGAGTTATTGTTAAGGGCTGAATGTAATACAATATGGCTCTTGTTTTGTGTGTATAGGGTTACTTTGTCAAACTAAGCGAGGCCGTAAATGGGATAATCTATGACAATTCTGCCCTTGTACTTTTATCGTTTAAGAGGGTAAGGTTGTGAAATTTAGTGTATTTGTTACAAGCTTAACATCAAGTTCGACTCATGTAGTTTGCCATAACTGTGTTTTCAAAGAAACAACCATGTGTACATTAGTGAATTCGCTATTGTTTTACCTACAATATAGCAATTGTTTTGGTATCAGGGATTCAAATCCGTGTTTTTCCATGTCACTTATGACATCTAAACATACTTTAAGTCGGATGGTAACGACGTGGCGTCAAGACATAATGCAGAAACCTTGATCCGATATTTCTTCGTAAACTTTTTTTAAATAAACGGAATCAGATCAAAATATGTTTGATTTTTAAGACTTAGCCATTTATATAAGATATTTAATCATCAAAGGAAAATATACTAAATCATATTAAAAAAAAACTTCCTGTTTATCCCCTACTATATGTTCTGCCAACAACTGAAAGGCTGTGTATTCGCTTGCACACACAATGTGCATATTATTATTCCTAGAGTTATCATGAAATACATTAATTACAATCTGGGACAGACATTATCCCAAAACAGAAATCTGTTTAATAATGGATGTATGATTCCCTTGAAAATATATTCCTGATAAAATTAAATTTATTTAAATTTCGCCTGGCATTTTTACCACAACTGAAACCAATACGAATACATATAAAGTTAGATAAACCAAGAAATTGGAAAATAAATAAAAGAGAGCAGATATGATAAATTTTCAGAAAGACATTCATCTACGTATGTGAGAACTTTTGCAGAGAAAAACAATTAGACGTTTACAAGCAAAATTAAATAATAGTTAGTCATATATTTCTTAGAGCCAATCATTTAACGGAACTTTTTTGTTTTTAATCTGTTCTTATCTTTTAAGGGTTATATACAGCCATATTTATGTAGACAACCTAAGACATTTCCTTGAGTGTAGCCTTGATGTTCTGCTACTGGGCTTACATCGTATTATTTCGTTTCGAAAATATGGCCATATTGATGGGACTTGACATTCTTTAAAGACTGTTATAAAATATGCATCTGTTTCCAACTCGCACATAACAATATCTTCATTAATTGATATACGTACAAATGCATACAAAGGTATACCACGTGTCTGCATCAGTTTTGACACAGGAGTAAAATGTTACTATGCTGCTTCTACCCAAACCGGCACACACATATCCCAGAAGTACAAAAGTAAACAAATGTGTAAACATGCAGTGGCTTTAAAGTTGTTAAATGGACACGTAGATAGATAAGCGCACTGTTATGTGATAACATTTATTCCTTCGGCTTTAAACCTCCACATAAATTGTAGGAATTTGAAACACATTATAAACCGAAGTCATCAATTAAGAATGAATTCCAAGAATTAAAGATTACAATACAACTAAACATATGTTTCGTCGTCAATCCCGAGGTAAAGGTCGCCCCAGCACAGCGAAAGTTCTTTCTGACAGGTACATCTGCCAACTGTTTAGTGTTTGTTGCCCAAATCTTCCATTTTTATAGATTTCTGCTTGTTTTTCAGAACAGCCCTATATTGGTTGTTGACAAATGTTCAAGTGTGAGATGGGTAACAATATATCAGTTAATATTAGTTGTGTGAATTTCCCAGGAAGTTCGTATTACAAAGTCATAAAGTGGACGGACATTATATATGATGTAATATTGAATTTATGTTTATTCAAGTTAAACTATCAAACTTATAATTTCATTTTTTATGTCACTGATTAAACTCTATCGTTCGTCGAAAATCATATAAGAAAAGACAGTAACTACATCATACATGCTAGTATTACAGTGTGTTGAGTTGCGCTTTATTTCATTACATATCGGGCATACATATCGACTTTTTGATCATTGGAAGGCATAGCACGTTTTTTGTAATAATACAGTCGGCATTCATTTATTTCACACTTGATTCTTTCGACACAAATCCATTTGGAATTCAGCTATACTACTATAATACTGTTGGGTCGCTTGTTATCTCACATGTTCATATTTAAGGGTGGAATACCTTCAATACGATCTTAAGCGAAATATTAGTGTGTGGTTTACTGGTTAACTCGAAATTCAAGGTATTTGTATGTGGTTATCTGAATAGGACATGTTACTGATGTGCAATTCACATCAACACGTCTGGGTTATACTTATACCTATTTTCAAAACTATTCTTAAATTCTTTAGTTCAGACATAGTTTATTGGACTTTGGAATTGAAATGTGCAATAACATTTGTAACCCGGAAATACTGTTTAACTAAACATATTGATTTGATGATGCGTTGTCGTACCCTCGTTTGTAAAACATTTAAGAAATACATCACTTCTACAAAATTCGTTTATATGTAAGGTGGAATCTCGTTGGCTCGAGCGCGAGAATAAAAAACTCGTATCATTGAAATTGAGAGCCAAGCACAATGTAGACTATTTCATGCAGCGTTTGTGGTGATTGTTGATATCTAAGCGATTAAGAATCATTGTCGCAATTATGTTACCGTTCAAACAATTACATGTACTGATTTGCTTCAAATTAACGTAAGTATAATAATATGATTGTAAATAAAAGACTGTAAAATGGGATATTATCATACCCATTCACAAAGCAAATAAACCAGCCAATGAATGCAAAAGTTACAGACCGATAACGTTGTTACCGTGTTGTATACAAGGTATTAGTACAAAAAATAGTAAAAGATCGACTTATGTCCGAGATAAAGATTTTTCGAACCCTCAATTGAATGCGTATCAACGTGAACTAGGCCCATTAACAGTCTCCTTTATTTTGCAAGAAACAATAGCCTCAAACGCAAAATATGGATCACCGTCTCATGTTGCCCTGCGGGACACTTTAAGTGCCGTCGACAATGTTCTTAACGCAGCACAGTTTGTTTAGTTGCACAAATTTGGTATCCGTGGTAAGACATTACCTTAATAAACTGTTATAAGGATAAAGAAAGTATCTGTGTGGCGAACGGCGGGTCATCACCTCCGTTTCCGGTCTTCCAAGGCGTCCGCGAAGGGGTAGGGAGTATTGTCAACCTGGCGCTCCATTCATCAACAAGCATCTGTATGACCTAGAGGACTCCCTATATGGGTTCTTCATTGGGGACATTACCTGTGAGTATTGCTGTGCACATTATCGTCGAAGTCAACATTATATGTGCGTGTTGTTGTACATAACTGCCGTCGACGTCAATATTATATTTGCGTGTTCTTGTACACCACTGCCGTCGAGGTCAACATTTTATCTGCGTGTTATTGTACACCACTGTTGTTGACATCACCATTATATGCGCATGTTGTTGTATACAACTGCCGTCGACGTCAACATTTTCTGTGCATGTTGTTGTACACAATTGCCGTCGATGTCATAATAATCTGTGCGTTTTGTTGTACAAAACTGCCGTCGACGCTAATACTATCTTTGCATGTTGTTATACACCACTGCCATCGATGTAATCATTATCTGTGCGTGTTGTTGTACACAACTACCGACGACGTCAACATTATCTGTGCGTGTTGTTGTACACCACTGCCGTCGACGTCAATATTATCTGTTCATGTTGTTGTACATAGCCGCCATCGACGTAAACATTATATGTGCGTGTTCTTGTACACAGCTGCCGTCGTTGTCAATATTATATGTGCGTGTTGTTTTACACCACTGCTCTCGACGTCATCATTATCTGTGCGTGTTGTTGTACACAGCTGCCGTCGACGTCAATATTATTTGTGCATGTTGTTGTACGCAGCTGCGGTCGACGTAAACATAACTGTGCGTGTTCTTGTACAAAGCTGCGGTCGACATATATCTTATATTTGCGTGTTGTTGTACACATCGCCGTTCATGTAAATACTCCTGTAGTAAATGTTTTTCCTCTCATCCGCGATGTTACTTCTCCTGCCGGGTTTCTAACTACCTGTCCCGTTGCCGTAAGTTACTATCCCTTCTTTGTTTCTCAAAGCTTTGGCCGTAAAAACAACTCCCGTTTCTGTCGCTACAGTTGTCGTTACTAACCCTTCCTTCGTTGTCACTGCTTCTTCATTGTCTTTGTCATACACCAACTCATATTTCTCAATTTGTTTTGATTTCTTTATGGCGCTGACAGTACGTCTCTGTGACTCGAGTAATCGCACGCCAACAGTCCATAAAAGAAGACCATGATATTTGTGATAACTTTCGGGACTTGCTTATAGTTGGTACTTGCGCTGACATTGAACCAAACTCAATTGGTATTATATGACACAGACATCAACGAATAGCAAAGTTT
This sequence comes from Mya arenaria, assembly GCF_026914265.1. NCBI lineage: Eukaryota > Metazoa > Mollusca > Bivalvia > Myida > Myidae > Mya > Mya arenaria. The sequence goes on along the minus strand of NC_069130.1, from coordinate 17,697,417 downwards.
AAACATTAGTTTTAACGAGTGGTAGTTCTACCAACTTCCTGTCGCATTTTCGACAGTAAGGTGATTTCTTAAAACATTGTCCAGTGCTTTACACTGAGAACGTTAACAATTCAAATGATCTATTAGTTAACTGATGAGGTATCGCATCCGGATCTCTCATATCTTACTCTGTTTCTTCCTGTCTTTTAATATCTTGATTTGATTGGGAATTGCAGTGTCGCTTATGGCATTTTAACACAATTGAGTACAACCAACGAGTTGATCGTGCACTAAGGTCAAGGTAAGAAGTTAACATTTTTCTTCTTTTTTTCGGCACTCCCAAAAGTTTAAAAATAACACATGAAAACACAAACAAAATGCAGGCTACTAAGATAGTTATTGATGTTGATAAATATAAATACATATATCCAAATAAACATTTACACACATAATGAGTATAGGAGTTTGACGAACAATCAAATGTGTTTTAAGTTAATTCAGGTGAAGGGTAGATTTAAAGTAAGGCATGGCCAATAGACAACTCGAACATTAAGTTGGTTAGAGTGTCTAGATCGCAAAACACATTATTTATTCTGGTACATACAATCAAATTACCATAAACCAATAAATTTGCATTTACTACATTTATAAAATAATATTTACAAAATAGTAATTAAGTGCAGGTGAACGTTAAAGCTCGATGGCTCGTTTAAATGCAAGGTACTCAAGCATGTTAAACAATTTTGCCCAGGCTTTGAGATTGTATGTTTTCGGTATATCCAATGTCAGCCTTGTTTGGCCACAAACCCCGTTAACGTACGTACTGTCGGTAATGCTTACTGAGAAATCACCGCTCGTAAATCCGTGCATGCAAGTATAATACTTAACTCTATATGAAAAAGTACTTAACAACTATTTCCCAAAATTATTTCTATGATTGGCTTATAAAAGGATTATTCACAACTACATTATTAATGTTTTTTAAGGGTGATATTAGATCGGCTGTTTTTCAATCCTATTGTTTCATGTTTATTGTTGCCATAAAGACGTTGCCAGCACGAGTGGCAAGACGTTTTAATAGATAATATATTTCAGTAGTGAGAACTTTTTAATGAGACTTCTAAAATGTAAAACGAACATCGTTTGGACCTGAACAATCATGTGTTTGTATATAAACGCTAGGCATATTATCAATTTCAATATTCATTCAAAATTTATTCGAAAATAAGCTATCGAAAGTTTTGATTAGTCTATATTTCTAGACAGGAATCTTGAAATAAGTGATAATATAATATATACCTCAAGTTGTGTTGATTTATTCGTTTAAGAAACCAGATCTTCATCGTCTTAACTAAAGTGTGGCCATGCAGTAGTTTTACAACAAATTTAACATTTGTAGGTAGCATAGGTGTTATCGATGAGAAAAAACGAAACTTGATATCACACATTCATGCTTCTAAATGTTTTGATATATATTAAACGTGATGCGTTTTACCTTAACTAATACATTTATTGGGTGAACTGCATTCTCGACGAGTGTCAGATTAGTTTTATCACATGTTTTTCGGAGAGGAAAACAGCTAAATATGTATATATGTCTTACATGTGTTGCTGATTAGCCAACTACCACAAAACAATATCAATACTCTCACTACATGCATTATAGAAATGCCAGTCATTGAAAAATCTCAATATTAGCAATTTACATGTAACGATGTTTGCTATTTATATTTTGAAATAACTTGTTATATGTTAATCACATTTAGTACTGAAAATCTTGACAACCGAGTACTGCAATCGAAAATAAAACTCACGTTTAAGATAACAAATTAATGACTTTATTTAAATAAAATGAAATAAGCAATAAACGTACGAATTGCTGGATATTGTCAATTATGCAATAAATAAAATTCCGATTATTAACCTACTGAAGGATATATTTTCTGACCAAAACAACAAGAGCAATATGAATTACAAATACTGTTTTTATCCTCTAAAACAGCAAGACATGCACATTCTCAAATTAACCCACTCATTGATAACGTTATCGAACATACGCCGAACAATGGCTACTTTCAAAGCTTATTGCTTTACCTAAAACCGCTTTTGCATTGTTGCCCACTCTAAACAATGCATGTTTAAAAGTTAACCCTAATACTTTTTTAATACATTTAGTTGCTTTATATCATTGCAGTGTGTTTTTTATGGAAAGAGCTATAATTCAGACGAAGTTTCCACACATCAAATAAAACTTCAACTGTAAGTTACCCTTAAATGACTACGTTCTATACAAGTACATTTACATCAGTATTATGACAACGGATTGTAACATTTCAATCTTTATTATTGCAAAATTAATTGAATTACATTGCTTTATAATACTTCAAAGTTATAAAAGGTTTTTAATATTTAAATAAATGTTAGCTAGCACGTGTTGTTCTTTTAGTCAATAATAAGATGAATGTTTATGCAATAAGACATGCGGTGTCTTTTAGTCTGTTGCTGAATGGATTGAAGATTATTATAAGAACATTTTTGAAATGATAAAGCGTGTTCAAATCTGTAATTGAGAGGACAGTTATCTATACAATATTGTTTCTAAAGGACTCAACCCACTAAGACAGTTGAGCCCAAGGTCAGCACAGAAACAAGGATGTTTGACGAACGCACTATTATTTTGTTGTTTTTTACCTTCCCGGATGGCATTCAGACGGCAATCATTGTTGTGTAATTTCTTTATTTTATCATTTTGTTTCAAGCTAACAGATACTTGCAAATACAAATTGGCATTCTTACAATGTAATATAGTATAAGTGTGCACGTTCACCTGTGGTTTGTGCATTTCTTGGTAATACTGAAATTTAGAATGATTAGAATCAAAATCAAGTTAACATACATGAAATATTTTGAGCCACATATGGCCTTATCACAAATGACCTGAAAAGTTGTTCTGTTATTTAAAATGTTATGGACAATGCCTAAAAGGAACTAGCCCTATGAGAACCTGATCAGAATATATAAAATATTTATTTTTTAGGTCTTTTGAAACTTTTTGAAGTCATAACGTCACAAAAGTCCCTTTGAAACAACAAAAGTATGCGTAAGCTTCAAGATGTGACCAATGGATAATCACGACAAAATAAGCTTATATAAAGTATGAAAATTAAAATATGTTATTTGAGAAAATGGCCAAAGTAAAAGTTTCCTGTATAAGCAGAAATGTTATGAACAATTTTACTATTCCCACCATGAACACTAAAACCTAAGATATAATTGTATGAATAACAAAACGAAAAATTATAGTACCTAATAATGTTATTACACTAGTTGCTTATATTTACAGTTGTAGTCACACAGCACATATTGTGTATATGCATTCATGGTTTTATTATATGTACGACTGTTGAACAAAATATAGCAAACACCTTATGAGAATAGTTAGCAGTTACTGCGATTATTAATAATTACGAAATTTCATGCCCACGAACATTAATGATTTCACAGTATAGCGTGAATTTAGTAAAATAACTCAATGTACAATATTACACAACTTGTATTGAATGATTAAAACAACTTTGAAAACTACTGTAATTTTCAGTTCATGTTACTTCATTTCGAATTAAACAAAATATATCTTTGTAACAAGAACATTATGCCCAAATATGTTTTTTATCTTAAAAAAAACGTTGTGTTGAAGCTTATTGCTTCAGTACTAAATATTGCGAAAACAATTGTTAAAACAAAGTGCGATGTTATAGCATGTATTTGCTATGTTTTAAAACTGCCTGACTTTGTAACACGAACTTCCGGGTAAATTAACACAATAATTAACACTTAAATAGCCTCCTATTGTCATGTCAACTATGAACCGTGGTCGTCACCCAATCTTGAGAACGACCCGTCTACAATCTAAGAAGAATATTCTCTGAAAATGACTGTGATTTAATATTCATGTATCATAAATTCATTTTTCTATCATAAAACAAACTATACAAGTGGTAGAACGGCTTTTATATAATGTTAAACCACTCATGATTGGTTTCCTTTTTTGATCTTTCAAATATGTTTTAAGCCAATGGTGACCACTATTATGTTGTTAACGTGTCCCTGCCCTTTTTTATTCGTGCATAAAGTGTTATATATAGGATTGTACATGCATTAAAAAGTGGTTAAATGAATGTTTATAAAGGAATGACCGTCTACGTCAGAGCGATCAAAGGTTTGCGCGAGGGACGTCCCTCGGGTGTGGCAAAAGGTTAATTGAAAACGGGGTATTTAGAAATGTAAATAAAATACCAATAAAACTACAAAAATAAGCATACTTACAAATATAAATATTACAAACATATTTTTTATAGTTCAATATTAGACTGTATTTTTATCACACGTAAAAGATGCTTTTCTATGAAACTTAAAAAATAAAATACCATCTAACTCTGAAATCGAGAAATATCATCTGTATACATTACCAAACATCTCTGTGTACCGTAATGTCATTAAGTTGTAAAGCTGAAACAATAAAAATGTTTGTTGTTAAAATGCCACGTTTTAATTGTCGTTTTATTTGAAAGCGTATGTCGATTATTTAAAAATATCATTAGACACAACATTATAATCTATTGAATAGCATATGTTCATAGCCACCAGTGCATGTATGGGATGTGGTATAATGTGCTAGTAGCCTCATAACATGAGGCGATTAATGTATAAACTGTAAAAAGTACATAAATCTCCAGTAAAATAAAATCAAAATCGGTTGAAGGATTATCTTGTGTTACAAGAATTCCGTTGAAACGGAATGGACAAGCCCAGTAATCAATAACATTTTTTCATGAATACCTGAACTTCCTATAGAACAACAAAATCGATACTATTTCAATGATATTATTTACAAAGACTTAGAGGAGCACTTGGGCAAACGATTAACAGATACAGCATGAACTTGCGTGACAGAGGAAGAACTTAGGTAAAATCCTCCTTCTTGGGGAAACTCTGCCCGTTTGGCATCCAGATTAATAGGATTTGTTTTGCAGATGTCGGGCCTCATTACCCATATGCTCCTGAACAACGATGTATACAAACAATATTGTTTGCATGATGCATGTAATAAAAACAAATATATCGTTTATATAATGAATTTGCATAATAACAAAAAACTTTCACCATAAATATTTGCTTATAAAATAAAACAATCAATTAAATCGATGTGAAAATATCGGTTTCTCAAAGCTTATTGCCTTTACATTGTTATGCGCACAAAATACTCATGCGTATGAATCATTCGTGCTTATAAAACGCCATCTGGCTGTTATTCCTTTATAAACAAGGGAATCTAATTTTATTCTAATTCGGTTTACCAAAACGTAGGAAATTATATAACTTGTTGGCAATATAATTATTTTATTTTCCATTTAAATCATTTAGTGCATTAAAACATGAATATATTCATTATACAATAGACTGACGGCAAAATTACGCATTTTATTTGTTAAACATACAGAAAAGTGTTTTAAGCTAAGATAAGTATAGTCTTTATCTTAATGTGATGACACGCAAACATTATACATTGTAAACTATTTTTAAAATGGTTAATGTCAATCACAAGCTTAAAAGGCTTTATGTCGGGTGTCGGAGAATGGACCCGGAGTCTTCCGAAAATAGATTTTTGTACGAAACGGGGAATTATAAGTTAAAACAATCATTATGATCCTTAAACGAATTCCTACGTAAGTGTATTGTTGTGGTATACAGAATTTTACATTAGCATTAATAATAAATGGATTATACGATTATATTGAAAGCATTTGGGGAATATATTTGTAATATTTAATTAATTTTGATTCAATTGTCATAAATCAAGATATTTAGAAAAATATGGACGATTACACTTAGAAGACACTAGAAAACACAAGGCACAACGAATAGTATATGTTACAAGTAAACGATTTTGCACCGTACGCCAGATTCGTTGATGTTATCATGCGTGACAATATTATATAGCTTTGCATTTAAAACTCTTGGGGAAAATATACATTGATATTTTTGCCAAGGTAAATACAACATGCATAAAAATGTCACATACCATGTTGAAATCCGCATTAAGATAGCCAAAACTATTAATGCCATTTTACATAGAATAGAGTAAACCAATTGTAATGTCACTCGAAATTCCATACTATGTTTGCATGTACTACGATGCACAAGCTAAATGGATGACATGATTCCGACTAAGCTATATCGCTCGGATATAACAATAACAGTGAACATTTGGATATAGGCGTAGAATAAAGGAATCTTTGTTCCATGAGTGATAATGTGTGTTTACTTGGAATTTATTTTCGATAGTATTTGTTTATTGAATTTAAAACAAATGTTGATTTTGATAAAATGATAAGATATATTTCCTTAGTAAAGAAATGTTTAAACGTATTTTTTTTTTAAATCATATCAAAAACACATCCAAACAAGTAAGACAACAATATAAAATATAAAAGTAATTTTGAAATATATCCACTTTTGTTCACTTTGATCACAGTGATATTTTTCCGCAATCCACCAATTCATTAAATGTCATTCAGCTGTTTGCTTTTCCTAGTAATATATAATATTTCATAATGAATGTAAGTGTACATCCTTAAAACTTTACAAGGAAAGCATATACTATTTTATATGGTAAAATGATTGAAATATGACTTATAATGTAACAACAGTAAAATGGGAATTAGTCAATCTCATCAATGTATTATTCTTTGTTGCAGTAGAAAGTAGATTAAATTTACAACAAATGTCTTCGCTTTATTTCTTAACAGCGTAAACATAATTTACATTGTTTATACCAACGTTTATTTAAATCATACATTACATTCCGTTCTTATATAAAGGTACCAAATTGGATTCCGCGATAACATTATGCCCATTTCAAAATACTAGGTTGAAATCATGTCTATATGAGTTGTTTTAATTTTAGGTTTATGTACGTAGGGTTGTTTATATACACATAGAATATATTTTTAATGCATGATCATGACACACAGTGCAACCTGCAACCTGCAATGCTCTATTGTTGTATAGATGTTAATCGATAGTCTATATTTATTGTATTTGAGTCAAAGAAATTACACACCAGCATACTTTGCTTTGTTTCTAGTAATTGAATTTAACCAATATAACCAATATGCAGTAACGTTATATAATTATTCTTGCCTGAATTTTTCCTTAAAAAAACTTAAACTTGTAGATATCGCCATTAATTCCATATGCACAAAACCCATATCAATGCCCGTGCATTTGCTATTAATATAAAAAAGCATACTTTCAGAACAGAAATCTCATGGACATTTAAATTAAAATCGTTCGATTGTATCTGGCAAACAATCCTCATATCAAGTTAATGTTCATGTTCAATATATTGTATGGTTTAGTTGTACTTAGTAGTTATATCAATTCCATCACGTCTAATACAACGTTTGTCTTCCCTACTTGCAGACGCACCATTCGACACAAAATATAAATCTATGCCGTATAAAGGCGGCACGTTCACAGGACACTTGAGTAGCGACCCTGAGGACGAGCTGATATGTAGAATGTTACATGCGGCGTTCAGGAGAGGGGTGATGTTCAACTTGGGGAAGAAAAGAAAATGTTCTAGATGACGTCTCATTGTATAATGGTTTAGTGTATACTTTGAAAAATGTAATATGTATAATAAGAGTCAGCTAAGGGTATTCAGGAGGGGATAAGTGTTAACTGTTGTGAAGTAAGGGAAATATGCTCTGTATGCCGTTTCGTTAAAGGGGCCCATGTATGCACGTTTTGGGTAGTGGTAGTCTGGGTAAGCCATTTTTGATCGCATATAACGTTTTCAGAAGTCAATGGTGAAGTTCAAAGGTAAAAATAGTTAGGTTTACATGACGTATAACTAAAGCAGCGTATGAATATTTCTCTCATGTTTTTGTCAGGAAAATAAGGAGTTTTATCAGTGAAATAACAACAGTTAAAACATAAAATTTGATATTACACTTCAATCTAAGGAGTGAAAATCTCGACTTCAAGAACTTCAAGAGCTACCTTTAAAGCAATTGTATTAATTTCCCTTATACCCGAATGGACACGGCGCACTTGAATCTGTAAATTATGACACATAATAATTGATCGTAAAGCGTTCAGGAGAGGGGTGAAAGAGGCATACTGAGTGACAACTCGTGTAATAGTCTGTATTAAGTATACAAAGTTTGTCGGAACTTATGCGGATGATAACAAACTAAAGTCGTGATTTGATTTTTATTATAGTAATTTACACAATATAATTCTTATGTTTCTAGAACGAATCGCAAAATAACCTGTCCATGTATGCAAATTTTCATCATCATGTTTTTTTTTATTTTTTTATAACGGACTTTTACAATGTGCAGTGTACACGGAGCGCGACGTTAACGTCCATGAGGTTGGGCATTAATGTTGTCATCGTGTAAAATGAAGTCCATATTATGTTCGTAATATCTAGTCTGAAACGTAAGTCAAATCGTTTACTGATATTCCTGCACTTTACCAGTCATGAGGTGTTATCCGACCGTTTCAAAGCAAAATTACGAGATACGAATCAGTAAGAAGAGCATACGCATTCCATCAAATTACCTTATTTGTATTAACTTTATTTTGTCAGTCGGTGTACTCACAATTTTAACATATATCATACAAAGGCGCACGTAAAGCCCGGCAGTGTTGACGTCATACAATTGACGCCATAAACGTTAGCCACTGAAGTTCTTGTAACAATCCGTTTGAAGATGATCGTTTAGAAATTTTAAGAATGATTTTTGCAGCCCTATTTTGCAAGGATTTAACTTTATTTAAGTAACTTGTGTTTCCTTTACCCCAAATATGACAACAATAATCTAAAATTGGAAGGATATATGCATTGTAAAACAAACGTCTCATCATTGAGGTAGAACAATAGATGTTTCAAAATTGAGATTTATTTTGCAAACAATTTCTATTTGCGGACGCCATTTTAGGTTATTATCTATATAGATTCCAAGTAGTTTCTGCACAGTCACATTTTCTAATGCTGCTCCATCGATTGTAAGATTTAATTTACTAACTTGTTTCGTTTTATGTATAGTTCCGATGACCATATAATATTTCAGTCATCCACTTCATTGTCGTTGTTACAACCGTACATGTTTCAGTGTATTTAAGAAACATGTAACAGAAATACAGTAATATACATTGCAGAGGAGTAAAATGAATCTCTAACGACACAGATACTGTAATTTCTTATTTCAGTTCAATTAAATATTATTCTGTTCTCTTTCGTTTCCTTTATCTGCCAGTTGCATTGCATTGATAAGCCCTATCAGAAGTAGTTAAAAAAACAAAATCACATGGCTACTTTCTAGGATCAGGTGCACGATCGGATTATACAAGATATCTGCAAACATTGAAAGCGATTTTTTCTAAAAAGGAGAACTGTTGACAAAAAAACACAATATCATTTGTTGTATTTAGTTGGTTCATTTCTATAATCAAATATGAAACATAAATTATTGCGTGTGGTTTCATGCTTAATATTAAGATTGAGTGCACTGCAGTGTTCAAACTTGTTTTCATATTCAGTGTTCGTTCGCAATGTCCTTATACCTGTACCATAATTCATTAAGGACTATTTGATAGGCACATTTCCTTGTCGGTGAAAACCTCAGAAATTATAAGCACGAATACTCTACACATACCCACATATACATTCTCAATTTGTGCTAGCTGAAAATAGCTGAATTGGATCATTGCATCTATAAACACACATTCCGTTTGAATTATCGATTGCCTTTAAGCAAGAAATTCTTGAAGTGAAAATAATATCATTGAAACATTCCCAAATATGTCACCGCTACGTCACCGTACAGAAAACTTTATTGTTCGAATATAGGCACCATAAAACACCATTTAGGTAATAGGCGGTTATGACTCAACACTCGTATTACAAATACTAGGGGCGGAACCAAGCATGGAACTAAGAGGGTGCGTAACTTAGGGACACAGCCTTTTGACAATATTCCCGCCTGTAGAACCAACAATTAAATAGTTTAGTTATATGTTAGATGAGATTATCCCCTTGCATTTGTAACAATTTCCAGACTGAAATGGTGCGTTTTCAGCTTATTGTATTACCCTTTGACATTGAAAGTAAATATGGATGAATTTAGGGGTCGGACTGGAGCGTATTGGGTGCGCCCCAACCGACACCACTATATATTGTATGTATTGGTATATATTAATACCGTATAATTTATGTGACCAAGTGGTTAAGCCGTCCGCCTAGCGAAAGGTCGTGGGCCCGATCCATGGCCGGGTCATACCGAAAGACACTAAAAGTTAACGCTTGGCATTTAAAAGGTAGTGCATGGAAAAGTGGTTATCTCAGTACTGATTCAATCCAGGAAAGTAGTTCCCCGTGTATCGGTGATTTACAGCGAGAACGCAAAAGAACCCATCGGTCTCTTCAAAAAGATCTAAGGTATCGCACCCGGATATCCTTGCATCCCAACGCTGTCTCTTCCGCTTTCTATCCCTATAGCAAAAACATAGTCGTTGCAATTGGTAGCCAACGGGGAAAAACAAATTAATTGATATTTTCATACTTATCAAAACAGTTTTTGGACTTTCACTGATTTTTTTATATAATTACCCTGCACTATTTACCGTTAACTAACTATGCACAACTTTATATCTTAAAAATTAAACAAAAACTTATACCTGATGCTGTTAACTTTAAACTGCAAATTTGGAATGGAAACACACGTCACTTGTCTAGCGTGAGTCATTGATCAATGACAAAGGTTATCACGTAGAAGCCATATATTTGACAAGGGAATACAGGTCACCACTAAAACAGTTTACATAAATAAAAGATATATAACGGCCTCAGACCATTTAGAAATAGTTTGTCAAGGGACCAAGGAAGCCACATTGGGCGAGAGCGAAGCTCGAACCTGAATATGGTTTCCTGCACCCAGTGTATCCCACCTCTGGCCACCCACCAACCCCGTTACATATACATAATGTCAACAACCTGTTTACATGTATAAATGTTTCATTTATTCATCGGAATCGGAAATTAAACGCCATTTTGTTACGATATAAACTTGGGGACCCAATATGTAAAAATATGGGATAACCGCGTGACCAGTCATGTACCAACGGCGTTGCATCATTTATGTTGGAGGCGTGATATAAGTATATATAACATTATATTGAGGTCAATGATTTAGCGATAAACAGGTATATCAAAATCATGGGTACACATACTTATTTGTTCGACATGAGTTGTATTTATTTCGAAAACACTTCAATAAGTAAAACACTTCACGAAAAGAAACAGATAACCCAAAAACACTAATTTAAACGGACTCGAGTGTTTGATTGTCAATTGGTAAACATTGTAAATTTGATGGAGGAATACTTATTCAATAATTACTATTAACCTATCAAATAATGTAAATGTGCAAAATTCCCGAAACATGTCCCTTGGACAACTTATCCAAGTCGTCGTATACAAACAGCTGCGGGTATTTATTATAACTGTCCAATAGCAAAACAGAATATAGCAGAACATAACATTTATTATTAACTTAAACATTTACCGTCCATAGTTGTAACGATAGCATGAACACTTGGTATTACGATTCTAAACTACAACGCATCTATTTAATATTACCAGGTCATTTTATGCACGAAAACGGATCCAGTAGTCAATGAATATCTGCCTATGTGCACTTAAAGATCGGCCTAAGGTATGTTGACAGTTATGTAGAATCTGATCTAACGGACATGATTATTTAAAAACAAATAATTTGTTATTGAAATTATTTAAAAGCTTCTACTAAAGATTAGTACTTTTACCATTATATTCATTCACTTTAAAGTGTAATATTGATACGTAGCTCGGCCCTACTGTAGCAAGATTGTATCACTACATTGTATTTAAAACATGAATCTTCAATAATGCGAATTAGATATTAGCAATTAAATGGAATGATCAAGAAACATCAATTGCCAGCTGTATTTTTAATTAAATCGGTGGGAACGAAAGAACAGATATGGCCTAATTTCATTTCATGTCATTTGATATAAAATCTCAACAACATTAACAATAATAAAAATAGCGATTAGGTTAAATACTTTTCCACTATTTTAGCAACGAAACAATTACTTCTGTTCTTGGATTTTCCCAGTCATTCAGTCATTTAAATATTCTTGAAAAAATATGATATAGTTATGTATAATGCACCAAAGTGTATGTTTTTACTTATGTAAACCCAATAAATAACGCGATAGTTTTTTTTTCCAAAAGGGGAAAAATGGATTTCAAATAATCTAACAAACGTCATTGACAATGAATGGCATAACTTTTGAAAAAATCAAAAAACTTATTGATAAAGTGAGTATGTGCAACAACAGTAACATGCAGTTAGTTGTATGATCATAATACTCAATTCTGATTTACTCTTAATTATAACATCGTTCATGTGTACTGATTTATCCCTGTGATTGCTCAAAATACTGCTTCCCTTCAATAGTTGACAGTCCACATTATAAGTATGTGATTACTTTGATAATAAAGTTTGATACCTTTGTCAAGCACTTGAATCAGCGCGTCTCTATCAACTTACCTAAGATAAACGGTCCCATATCAAACACTTGTGGAGACATATCAAGATGAGGTATGCGAACAATGATAGCCACCTACTCAGCTACGAGTGATCCAAGTGCATACATCAAGATATCTATTGTTATCTATGCTATTTATTTAATTTTATCGGTTAACTTTCTTATTTTATTTGCATAATCAGCCTTTAATAAGTAATTGAGATATTCACAATCAGTTACGTTCCCCTTTGATATCCACATGTTTTAATAATTTTACTTGAAACAGTGTAATGTCTTTAAACTGTGTCACATGCGAATTAAAGGTAATCTCATAAAACAGTGTTACATGCGAATAATGGGTTATCTCGTAAAACAGTGCAACATGCAAATAAAAGCTAATCCCGTAAAACAATAATACTAGTGAGTTAAAATGTAATATCGTGAAACTGTGCCACATACATATTAAATGTAATCTCGTTAAACATAATCCAGGCGAATTAAAGGTTATCTCGTTCAACACCGTCACCTGCAAAGGAAATATCGGAAAAAGGTGTGGCCTCATACAAATTAAACGAAATCTCGTAAAACAGAGTAACATGCGAAATAAAGATATTCTCGTTAAATAGCGTCATGTGCGAATAAAATGGTAATCTCGTACAACCCACATGCGAATTAAAGGTAATCACGTAAAATAGTGTCACTTGCAAATTAAAGGTTATCTTGTGAAATAGTGCCACAAGCCAATTTAACTAACCTCGTTAATAAAAGTCGCATGCTTATTGAAGGTAATCTCACAAGATAGTTTCACATGTGAATTAACTTTATGCTCGTAAAACAGAGCCAAATGCTTAGGTAATCTCGTAAAATAATGCCACTTAAATAAAAGGTTTTCTCGTTAGACCTGTGAATTAAAGGTACTCCCGTTTAACAGTGACACATGCGAATTAAAGTTAATTTCTGATAATAGTGTCACGTGCAAATAAAAGGTAATCTCTTAAAACAGCGACAAAATGATATATTGTAAACCAGTGCCACTTTCGAATTAAAGCTTATCTTATAAAGCAGTGCCTCTTTCGAATTTAATTAAATCTCGTTAAACAGTTCCAAATGTGAACTTACTGTTTCTCTTGCAAAACAGTGCAAAGTGTGAATTAAAGCTAGTCACGTAAAACAGTCCTTCATGCAAGTATTACAGTGGCACATGCGAATTAAAGTTAATATCGTAAAACAGAGTCACAAAGGCTACCTCGTAAAACTGCCATTTGTGAATTAAAGGTAATCGCATAAAGTAGTGCCTTTTCGAATTCAAAGTTTTCTCGTTAAACAGTGCCATATGTTCATTTAAGCACTCAATAACAGAGAGTTTGTTCTTAAGATTCTAACCAGTTTGTGTGCGTTACCTCTATACTGAGGTCCATAAATATACAAAAGAGAGATAAAGACTCAAGTTCTTTTCTGAACTAAAACTTGTTCCTGTTCGACATTTAATTTCTATAGCAGTATAACATATGACACAATGTGATTGTTACTTAGTAAATAAGTATAATTAAGCAATAGTGTCAAAATGTTATTGGGTAATTGCTTTTATTTTCGAGAATATTGAGATGAGAACACCGAAACAGGGATTTGCAAATTAGCGTATACTTGATGGATTACAGAAGTCCATTTAACTAAACAACATGTACAAGGTTAAACATACTTATGCTTGAATAACAGTGGCAGAGCCGCTTGACTTATTTACGAGATACCATCAATGATTTAATACATTCATAATAATGACTGACTTTAAGAATTGCAAAGTATGTTTTGTTATTCGTGAGTTAAGGTAAGTTGCAGATGTTTATATTAAATACATTGAGGCCTTAATATGGCCAAATACGTTTATTACTGCTCTCGAAAAGGAATATCGCAAAATCGGTGTAACTGTGTCATGACTAATGAAGTAAAACAATATCATAATTGTACCAATTATCATAACGTTGTTAGTGCTTCATTCAGGATTAAAAAGCATTTAATTATTTTCCTGAGCAAGGGCACATAGAAGCGCGTCAAGCGTTATTATTTACCTCAGGGCACCCTGAATCGATCATTTTTATTCTAAGTTCTGCAATGATAAAAATATTTTATTTTCAAAAATCTGATTTTTGATAATTAATCTCATCTGTATGTACAATACATACAATACAATATTTAAAATTCATATTAACCTTGATTTCATTTTCTAGATTAACTTTTCAAAAATATATTAGTCCTGTTGCCAATGGGGGGACCAAACGTGTACCTGTCTTCAATCATGTTCTTGTAATGTGACTATTTTGTTCCGTAAAACATCGAATATGAATCAGTAGCTAAGACAAATATTGCCAGTATTACCTTACCATTGGACACCGCCACCTTATCAAATACTCAAAAGGCAAAATTATTCCGACGCTTATTCATAATGATGGGAGGGACTGTAACAAGTACTGAACAACAATAAATATTGTCAATAAAACTGATCATTTTGATAGTATCGAATAAAGGAACATAACTTTATGTGTAAGGGCAAACTATTTTACGATTTTGGTTTGTTTTGTTTCCGTACGATAATGTTAAAGACAAAGGTAAGGAGGTAAGTATGAAAAGCGTGGAGAGACTAATGTGGCATTTACAGCAAATAATACTCAATGTACATTATGGTCTTACGAGTGAAGGGTAAGGAGACTTGGAATTGCCTTTGAAAATGAACATTATGTCTCCACTGTACAAAGAGCATACTTGTGCAAACAGGTCGGATAAACTAAATGCTGAATTAAGCATGACACAAGAGTATCAACTTATGAAAATAAGCAATGTTACCGACCCTACCGAGTGGACCTGAATACATTTAAACCTAAATTTAAGTAAATCATAACAGCCAATTTGCCTCATGTAGAAACTTGCTTTACAAGCTATTCTTGAAATCACCGGTTGGCAGGATGAAGTGAACAAATTAAATATTGGCCACAATCAAACAAATTTAAACAACGTTAATTAAGGAAATTTGAAGATGGAGTTTAATCCTTTTCAAATGTACGCGTTCGAGAGCAATAACGTATAAGAAGTTTTACAATTATAATCTTAATTTGTATTGAATCCCAGCACCGTGTATGTGTACACATGTATCTCTATCATTGCTTAAGACACTGTTTGTCTTTTACCTTTGAAAGTCGATAATTATAAACATTTCCATTTTACCCAACAGTTGAATCAGCGCGCCTTTATCAATTTGCCGATGATAACATGTTCACAATCAAACACTTATGGATATATATCAACGTTATCTATGTAAATAATGTCAGACAACTACTAAGATACATTTCGCCCCGATACCGTTTAAGATACCTACTGATATCTGCAAATTTATCTGGTGTATCTGTTAACCTATTTTATTTGCTTAATAGGCCTTAAATTAGTGATGGTGATCTTATCAATCAGCATGAGAAGCTTTTACCTTCATCAAGTAGTCCACACCAAAAAGGCTCTTTAATTCATGAGAAAATACCACTCCAAGATTGGTTATATTATTTATGTAGCAGTGCGCTCATAACAGGCAATTATTAAAAATACCAGTCCAAAATAGGCTTTATCATTCATGAAACAGTCAAGTCAAGTCTAGCCAATATTTGTTTATTGTCGGATTCCATATATAAGACAATCCAACATAGGCTCTATAATCCATGGTTTCAGTCCACTCCAAAAAAGGCTCTATAATTCATGAAACAGTCCACTCAAAAGAGACCATATCTTTCATGAAACAGTCTTCTCAAAAAGAGGCTCTATATTTCATCAAACAGGTCACTCAAAACGGGTTCTATAATTCATGATACAACCCATTCCATAAGTGGCTTTACCATTTGTGAAACAGTCCACTCAAAATGAAGCTTTATATTTCATGCAACAGTTCACTCAAAAAGAAGCTTTATAAGTCATGAAGCAGTCCACTCCAAAAAAGGCTCTTTATCTAATGAAACAGTTCACTTCAAAAGAGGCTCTTATTTTCATAAAACAGTCCATTCAAAAAGAGACTCTATATTTTATGACACAGTCCATTTCATTAGAGGCTCTATCAATCATGAAACAGTTCATTCCAAATGAGGCTCTATCGTTCATAATACAGTCCATTCCAAAGAGGCTCTATAAAATTATAATACAATCCATTCCATAAGAGGCTCTATCAGTCATGAAACAGTCCACTCCAAAAGAAGCCCTTTCATTCATGATACAGCCCACTCTTTAAGACGTTTCCTCATTGATGATACGGGGCACTTATGATGATGCTTTCCTTTAAGACACAAACAGTTTTATCAACTGAAGTTTATGTTCACAGGTGTAAGAAATAGTGAAATACAAATATTGTGATTTAAAAAAGAGCAGAATATAAATTATTGCTTTCTTAAGAGTGGTGCAAAAGTAGTTGAGATGGCCAAAACATTAAATGTTTCAATAAATCATGTTTTAATTTGCTTCGAGAAACGAGTAAAACATTTATGGTAATCTTACAGTTTATTTTCACCGAAGAATATTAAGTGCAAACATTAAAACAATATTTAATTTGCTATCAAATTATTTCAAGTAAGATAATGAATAAAATGGAAAGAAACGGTTTCGACATTTTCTAAGTTAATTGAAGGGAACTGTTTTACAAATAGTGTAGGTAGCTCTGTTTGTTCAGAAAATGTGACAATCAGATAGCGCCGAGCTAGGAATGAAGGTAGTTTAGCGTGACTGAAATATGTTAACCAACCAAATGTTTCACTTTTCAAAAACAGCCTTTCAGAAGATGCTAAAATCAAAAGTTTCTTATATACAGGTTCCATCTGGTACGTTGGTTGTTTAAACTACGTTGAAGAAATTCAATAAAATGTAAGCTTTTATCACGCGCCTTTTATGAGCTTTGAATGACAAGCTTTTCTGGTTCCTATTCTATGATTCAGTGGTGCAAAAAATTGATAGCTTTCTCTTCGGCAAGAAAAAGAAAAAAAATCATTGATGCACTTTAAGCCCGTACTACATCCCATTATTTGTCCTTGTTCATGAAAAGCATAAATACGTAAGGATTACCAAAGGAATATGATATATTTAAAAAGGGACGCATGTATGTCTTCACAATGTTAAACAATGTAGTTGTTGGTTCACTTTTGACACACACGAGACGGAAACGGCGATGAGATATAAAGTGCCATTTATCTGTTAGTTTCACCAGTATTGCAAATCGAAAGATTAACTGTGTCAAAAATGAAAGAAGGTCACTTTTTAAATAAAAACAAAATACTTTAAAGAAATGGCCAACAATCGCAAACAAATGGTTTAGGATCGACATAATTATTTTGGAACAACGTTTCTTATATTAACTAAATCGATTCCATTTTTAGTATTCTTCAATCCGTGTCGAAACATGTATGTGTATGCAGTGTGATACACATTTTGAAGTATTAATTCATTGAAGTTCACAGTCAAAATTTCGACAAACGTCATTTCATTGTTTTTATAATGTCGACCAAAGAAAATCAATGCGCACTTAATAATACACCATTTGAGCTTTGTATTACAACTGTACATTTTGTTCTATCTTGGCAGAATACGCACACCCGTTGCCAGTGCTCTACAAAGTATGAATAAAGTTTGAGTTTGTTTATGCAACTCAAATTCGGACATAGTGTGAATATGCTCCAATAATCAAAAAAACATGATATATATATAACACCAATACTTTAAACCTTGGTGAAATGATACAAGAAAACAGGAAATCATTGTTCACTACACATTCTTATATTAAAATTTCAACATATCAACATGTAGAATGTTTCATCGTAAATTTGGCCATTATTTAAACAGTGATATTATCAGAAGTAAATGTATACACATGGCGATAAAGTGATAACAATGTAGTAGTATATTGACATGATAGTACTCTGTATAAAGCTGGTTAACGAACGTTTAGTTTCATACATTTTGTTTTCTAAGCTTAATATTTAATATGGCATCAAAGCAGATTCAGTGTGAAATGTGCTGTAATGAAAATGCAGTTGGATATTGCAAAACCTGCGGAAATGTTGGAGAAACTTGTATAGATGTTCACAAGACAGTAAAGGTATTTCAAACTCACATGGTCAGTTTAAATGAGGAAAATAATGAAAATCAAAAGTTCATAAAACAGGACATCACAGAAGAGAAATGTAAGCAACATCCGACAGAGAAAGCTATATTTCTTTGTAAAATTCATGAAACCATGATTTGTGGGAGATGCCTTCATTCGGGACATCTTCCTTGCGGACAAGAAATCGTTGACTTGCTGCATGAAGCAGATTCTCTTGATTTCGAGAAAGTCAACAAAATGAAGTCAGCTTTGATGGAGGTTAAAGATGAAATTTTGCTTACGAAAGATGAAGCAGAACAGAGTAAGAATAGCTCCAAGAATAATGCTGAGAAATGTGCGCAAGAATGTATGGAGTTAGGCAACAGAATTAAACAACGTGTTGATGAACTGACAAGTGACATTATACATAGAATAACAAGGACACATGACATAAACGTGAGCACCTATTCCAGTATTACTCAAACGTGTAACGAAATAACCAAGTGGTGTGAGGATGAAGAAAATACAATTGATAATTGTGTTGACAATAATATGGCTGGGAATTTGTACCTAATGCACAGACATTTTAAGAAAGAGGTTTTTGATGCCGGCTTCCACCTCAAAGAAATCAAACACAAACATATTTTTAAAGGGTTTGACTTTAAAGAAAATGAAGTTATACTTAAATGCCTGTTTGAGGATTTGGAGGAAGTTTGTGAACATCAAGAAGAAGTTACTGGAAGTGACGATGGAAATTCCGACGATGTTTTCATATCACCTGCAAAAATAAACAAGGTATTGCATATGATGTCGGTTGCTTAAGTGATATAAACTGTAATATTTCTTACCACCGCATGTTGCTTTTAATTGAAACTGTAAGTTGGCCATCAACATGAGTGTTGATTTTAATATCAATGAAGTATTTTCTAAGTCTTTAATTATGAATCAGTCTGCACTTACTGATTTATTTTTTCAAACAATTTAACTAGGATATTTAGTCTGGAATGTCGAATTATATTCAAATGCATAGCATTGTGTATAAAACTATCATATATTTACCAAATATGTTTCCTTTAAAAAATAACTGTTAAACCGTGCATCATATTTAGAGGCCCAAGTACTGTTCTATGTTTGGACGTTTAATTTCAGACCCGGCGGGAGCTCACTGCACTGTTGAATCAAATCAAGCAAGACTTAGATCAATCGGAAAAGGTTTGTAAATTTATACACGGCATTGTACTAAAACATATTTTGTTAAACACACAGTACATACAATGCATTAGTAGTGTAATCCTAATTTGTGATAGGAAACAGTATATCAATGCATACACGCATGTTTTATATATTTTTTAAATATACGCGTGCGTTGATCATTTGGTTAAGTTATGTAAATTATGTTATTTAGTTGGTTATTGGGTATTATACTATTGTCCAACACCTTAAGCCGCTTAACTAAAATGTCATATAAAGCGCATTACTGCGTTTATTTTTTAAAAGAACACTTCATGTTGTTAACTGAGCCCAAACTACATTTATTTTTTTCTTAAATATGAAGAAGTTTTATATAATTAGTAATGGTCAAATACAATGTATGTAATAAAACAATAAGCGAATATTTATACGTGTTTCTAAAAGTCATTTATGTAAGTTTGTCTGTGTAAGTGTTTTTTTTTTATTCTTCAAATATTATCATTATTAAAAGCATCATTGCCATATGCTTGCAATTTTCCCTCTGGCGTCTCAGACAAGAAAGGTATTCGAAAATGAGTTGAAACAGAGATTGGAAGAATACTCAACATTAAAAGCAATTTTGTAAAAAAAACAAAACATAAAGTAAATAAATATAAACGTTTAATCCTTGGTGAAATAATAAGCTATTGGCCATTAAACTATAATATGTGATCTTGTTGCAAAAGTATTTTTGTATAAAGTAGCACACGCCGCTTAATTGAGATTCTTATTCGTTGTACCACTTGTAGTTGGTTGTGTGGCACACTGTTGAGGAGAATCAATCAAAGAAAATTATTTAAAACAAGAAACTAATGAAAGCCAAGAACATACATTACATTATTGCCATAACCGCAATTTTAGTTTACACTTGAAACAAAGTATTGGCTAGATAAAGATGTATATAGGATGTTATACTTTTATAATCATCTTATTTGTCCATGACCTGTTTTCATTATAAAAACAACTATTTAACGACCTCTTTTCTCCCGGATTAAACTATTATCATTTCTACCTAATCTTATTTTAGAATGAAAGACGGGAAAAGTGCTCGTCTTTATAGGTTGCTGAAACTGGTCTCTGGTCTTTAGCTTTATTTGTATATTATATGATGATAGTAAACGTTGTTGATTCTTAATAGTTAATTTAGCTTATTGTGCAAATGTTAACAGGCAAGGACTGCGCTGTGTGATGAGCTGAAACAAGTGAAACAAGACAAAGATAATTTAGAAAAGGTGAGACCAGTTAAATAAAGATGATTATGATTCTTATCATAGACATACACAGCTATAGCACATATAGTCAACCGTGAACAGTAGTCCATGCAATGAAACGAATTTATTGGATAAATAATGTTAAGTCAAATTATTTACATTTTCAATAAAAGCATTGCCGTTATTATATGTGTATATACAAAATATCCCAAACAAGCAACTAGATATTCCGCCTTTATACTTTCAGAAAAGGAAAATATTCGAACAAGAATTACGGAAAACGAAAAAGGACATAGAGGACTCTGAAAAAGTACGATAATCATGTTTACACAACCTTTACACCGCTTATAAAATATTTGACAAATAAAATTATTGACGTCGCTTTATGACGCTCAAGAACTTGTCAATGAGTAAATCGGACAATATTAACTAAATCCAACAGATTCCAACGTCTATTTAATCCGATAGAATACTTTGGTAAACGTTACTTAAAACTATCCTTCGAACACATACTCAGACAAGAAAGGAACTATGTGATGAGATGAAACATGTAATTCATGATAAATAAATCATAATTTGGAAAAAAGAGACTCTCTCAAACATATTTTATGATTCGTATCGTACATATATACAGGGACAGTATTTACAATAGTCCTGGCAAAACCAAATGTGTGTATATGCGTGCGAATGTATTATTCAGTTTAGTCATCTAGTTGTTAGTCGGTCTGTGTTAGTGTATTACTTAAAATCTGCACTTATTCTGCATGCAAATCAATATAATGAGCGCTATTACCATATTCTTCCTATTTTGTCTTGTATGCCTCAGAGAAAAAAGTCATTCGAAAACGAGATGCAACAAATTGGGTTTGAATAATAATCAAAAAGAAAAACAATGCTTTATGACAACTTAATGCACATCAGAACAAATGTTTATCCTGTGAAATAATTTCGTAACAATGGTGTATACAATCTTGCTCCGAAGTATATTTGTATACAGTAGTACTAGCAAACCTGTTTATTTTCGAATCCATTGTCCCACTTGTAATTAAGTATGTGGTATTATGAAAAGTCAATAAATGAAAAAAGTTGATCAAATAAACTACCGTAGCCTGTAATATTCACTGAATTGTTGCATTTGCTGCAATTGCACTGAACACTTCTAATCTAGTATTATCAAAATGTGTTCTTGTATCAATGCGATAATGAGTGATTGTTCCGAAAGGGCCGCCACAACAAACAATGAAATTACGCGTCTCCGTTCTAAACGGATTTTAATATTAACTAAATAAAGATATTTTACGTCAAAAACTGTATATAATATGTTCTACTTGACCTGTGCATTTTTTATCATCATTGTGCAAATTATATTTATAATGTCGCTATTTCCAATTATTACATAGGTTAGTATTAACCTGAATTCAACGTTTCAAATAAAGTAGCATCTATTTTACTCTCGGCCATGTTTACAATATTAATTTATCAACGCGGAAAGTTGCTCGTTCTAATTTGTTCCTGAAACTAATGCCTGGTCTTAAGCTTTATTTGTATATAATTTGATGATAGTAATCGTAATTGATAAATTAAATTAATGTAGCAAAATACTTCCAATGTTTCCAGACAAGGAAAGCACTGTGTGATGAGCTGCAAAAAGTGAAACAAGATATTGATAATTCAGAAAAGGTGAGCCCAGTTACACATACATATATACACGTATACCATATATAGTAAACCGTGTACAATAATATGCTAATAAGCTTTTTTCTTTTTTCAATTCTGTCGAGATTTATTTTGTTTTGTGCATACATCACTTATTTATCTTTTATGTATTATTACCTCAGGAAATCTTTTACACTTATTAATTATGGTCTGACCTTTTTTATCCTTGAAATGGTCTTTTAAATAGATATTGTTTAAACCAACCATGTACATTAGTCCTTGCTATAAAACATTTGAGTACCTTCAAGTCAGTCAAATTATGTGCATTTTCGATAAAAGTATTGCCGTTATTCTAGTGTACTGACAATATAATTCAAACCACTACCAACATGTTTCGCCTTCATGCTTTCAGAAAAGGAGGAGTCTCGAACAAGAATTACTGAAAACAAAACCGGACATGGAGAAAGCTAAAAAGGTAGGGGAAACAGGAAAAAGGTATAGATCAAATATTTGACAAATAAATGCAAGTTATTTATGAAGCTAAAGAATCCGAGTAGAGCTCGGACAATATGACCATAGTCGAACATATTCCAATGCTTATTTTAAGTCGTATAGAAAATAACTGTAAACGTGTGTTAAAACAATCAGACATGTAAGAATATTCAAACACGGGTTAGGACAGGAAATGAAGTATGGGATGAGAAACACGTAAAACGGGATCAAGATCATAGTTTTGGCAACTGATACTTATATGTTTATATTTGTGTAACAACTACTTTCTACTGACGAAACAGTATGTGAATTGTCGTTTCATTTGAATAACTGACTATGGAATAAGATTCGACTAGTGAAACAAAACCTCGATAATCATGAAATAAAAGACATGTGACAAACATGTTCATGACCTACTGGAACCCTTTACTGTATGAATATCAATCTGCATTTGGAATGTTTCAAATTATTTGCTTATTATTTATTACCAATTGAATTATCTTGTCGATATGTTAACAAATATCTTGTTTTATTAAGTCTTTTTAATAAAGTTTTGTTTCGCGCGATCAGAGCGCAACGCATTGTGGAATATATGTTGATGAGTACTGTACATCTCCAATATCGATGTTTTCCATCTTTCAAATAAGATGTTTACCAAAGTAAAAAAAGTAAAAAGGCCGTGACTGAACGCTTCGTTCAGTACGAAAACATACCAAATTTGATTATTAGACTATGCTATCAAGTTTGAAAGAATTAGTTGACAGCTAGCTCACTAGTCATTTATAATAAACTGAAAAGTTACAGTTTCGGTGTTTTAAAACTAAACCAATACACATTTTTAACGCAACTGCATATTCGTACATACTTTTTAATACATGGCTTCTTTCAATATTGCAAACAAAGTGTACTAAGAATTGTATTAAAGTATGTGACATTTGTACGCAAATTTTGAACTGCAGTTGACTTAGTAAAATATGTCCTTTAGATAATGCGAAAATGATTTATGGTTCCGAAACCTTCCCAGCAAACGATACAAAGTATGCATCTCCGTCCTAGTCATATTGTATTGACATCGCGTTTCGTTTTTGTACCACCGAGGGTAACGTGGTCAAAATGGACAAGCAAAAATTAATCGGGTAAATTAGAATAATAAATTGTTATGTGTCATCATGTGTCCTTTACTAGGTTCGTTCAAATTATACCCATGGGTTCTAGCTCAAACCCATTTGACTGACTTTCATGTTTTCGAGCTACAACAATGACGTTTGGAATATGTGTATAGTTTATAAACCATATATAAATGTTGTTTATTAACTCAAACTATTTTCTTTCTTTGAAACAATGCATGCTATTATAATTAAACTTAGTTCTAAGTAAACTGCAGCTTTAAAGTTTAAACAATATAGTTGGCAGTAAAGAATTAAATCACAATATCGTCGAATGATGTTGCTTTCTATCATTGAACTATGTTTCTACCCCAGACATACTATTTGTGTAAGGAAAATAGCACTTCAGGTTTGAACTGTTTCAATAACCAAGCTATTCATGTTTACAAAATCCAAATCATTTCCATCAAGGCCTACCTTGATGACATGGCTAATGTTGCGTAATGCTCTGTTTAGGTATGACTGTGTAAGACTTTATACACCACATTCTGTTGTTTATAAACTAAGCCATATATGATGAGTTCTTGTCATTGATATATTGTCTGTTTTAAGGAAAGAGCAGAAGTCAAGGCACAGTGTTCACCAGTCAAAGACAGAATCAACTGTAAGTTGTCTTTCATGACTGAATATTGTAAAGGTACCAAATATGAATCAATTGACAACACATTTAAAAATATTCAGAGTAACTAATACAAAATGATAGTAGTTATTACATTGGTATGTAGTTAGCATTGCTTGAATTAGTGTGATTCGTTTTGAATATTTAGTTTAATGTTAACTAATATATTTTGTTCAGTATGCGACTGATATAATCAATGCTTAAAGTTATAAGAGATGCAGTGCATCAAACCGCCAGAAACAATTTGTTTAAATAATCATTGTGTTGCTACTATCAAACAATTTCCGTAAAAGAAAGACGTTTTAAAATCCGTTATAGATCTACCATTTCTCAATGTAATTTTGTTTCTCAGGGACTCAACCAACGGGAACTGTTAATGTCACGGTCGACAACCGTATCATTGACTTAGTATTCATATTCCCGGATGGCATTCAGACGGTAATTATTTTGTGTAAATTTCTTATTTATAATCACGTGTTTGATGCTAACAAGTATTTGCAAAAAAACAATATGATACTGTTATAATGTATGACCGTATACGTATAAACATTTACATACGGTTTGGCGAAATACTGCCCTTATCAGACTTATTCTCTACTAAAAAAATGCGATGTTTGTTTTGTATTTTAATGGTGTTCCTTAACTCCAGAAAGTGTTATTCCGATAGAAAAAAGATCTGCCAAAGACTAGCACCAAGGCAAAAAGGCAGTCAGTGGGAACAATTCAGCAAAAATTACTGACGTTAAATAATAAGAGGCATTGTCCAAGCTTAGTCTTAAGTTATAATATTGTACAGATCAGAGTCATGTCATAACTCCACAGGTGTGCTTGTGCTAAACATAACATTTCAACCGATGCAACTGTTTATCTGACATTACTCGTCACGGATTGTATAAGCCTATTCCTAAGTTAAACTAAACTATCATTTAAATATGACCTACATTTCATTACCAACTCACGTTTTGTAAATGTTATAAAGTTAATGCTACGATTTGAACACACACTAATCTCTTTAAATCGTTTTTGTCTAACACATCATTTAGTAAAACGTTTTTTTTTTTCAATTTCAATTAATAAAAGCAATATATCCACACATAAAACGACGTACTTAGTATTCACCTTACAGTGTAAGACTGTATTTAATCACATGTTTACCCTTGTTTTCCGTGTAATATACCCATTACGAATATTGTTATCTTACACATGTGTAATATAACCTATCAGACATTTCTATTGGTCAGACTAATCACACGCAACCTAGATATCCCACCCATTGTTTGTAAACAAAGTGGTTTAAATGCCAACAAATACTTACCGTAATAATGAAGCTGTAAGACTTCCGGGAGAGAAATGGCTAACGAATCATAGTGCCAGAAAGCATCTTGTACAAAAACTTTCTGATAACAATGTTCCGCCAACCAGATAATGCAGATTATTAGTCACAGAAATATCCAGTCAGTCAACAAATACAGCCACAATACTGACAAACACCACAAGAACATTTCAAACATCTCCATCTTGACCAACACAAGCAATATGCAATCAATGCCATTTGCTTGCCAATTTAATCAGCTGTCGGTTACCGAAAACACAAATACGAATTCCGCAGCACAGATATCTCATTACACATCCCATGGCGGCTAGAACATCATGTTCTCTGGAAACATTCCTGGTTGAAATTAACTTTTTCCACATCAACATCCATGCAGTACAGAGTAAGGCTTCGCCGTTATACTCTGCATGTTGTGAAACACCATGTACACCAAGAAAACGCAGCAAAATCATCGTAGAAAGCGACAGCGAATAACTTTTAAATCCGTGATTACAATAAAACTTGACAGACCGATGTAGGTCACATAAACCGCATAAATGCATGTACTCTGAGTATGACGTCATCAAATTGTGTACTTATTGGGTTTTTGGTTAAAATCGTTCGTTATTCATGTTATTGGATATTTTACTACACATTTTTATATTTGTGACTTGTTAAGCGCTTTATCAGATTTTAAAACTTGATAACTGCTAATTACTTTTGTCATTTTAATTTGTAACTATTTATATGGCGCATCGTTGACATTATACTCTGAGTACTTTGGCTGTCAAAAAATCGGTTCAGAAAGTGGAACTTATTGGTAATAAAAACACCGCTTTAAGCATGTGTTAAAACAGATCTGACACTTGTTGTCATTTAATTCAAGAATTTTATTAAACTCGTCCATGAAAGTTGTTAGTAAGCTCGCCAGAGGCTCGCTTACTAACAAATTTCATGAACTCGTTTAATTAAATCTTGTATTAAATGACAACTCGTGTCAGATCCTATATTTATATCACACTTGAAAAAAATGCTTTTCTATGAAACTTGTGAAATAAAATACGATCTAACGCTTAAATCACGAAATATCATCTGTATACATTACAAAACTGCTCTGTGTACTGTAATGTAATTGTAATTGTAAAGCTAAAAAATGTTTGTTGTTAAAATGTCACGTCTATATGTATCGTTTGATTTGAAAGCATATGTCGATTATTTTAAAAATAACATTAGACACATCATTAGAATCTATTAAATCACATCTGATGATAGCCACTAGTGCGTGTATGCGATGTTTTATACTGTGCTAGTAGCCTCATTACATACTATATTATACCTTACACAAAGGTGTCCCTTCTTTGTTTATATAAAGCTGACCGCTCCGTATATCGATGTATTTTAATAGAAATCCAGTTGTTATGACGTAAGCGGTCCATATAATGTTTTTGACCGGTCTGGACTTCGCCAAAAATATAATATGGACCGCTGACGTCATATAATATGGACCGCTTTTACGTCATAAAACTGGTTGGTTCAGCTTAAAATTTTCACAAAGACATGTTTTTCGCAAGTAAACATTATCAGATTTGTTTGTAAAACACATCAAAAGGCGTTTTAAAATTATTAAATGGTTAAAAAGTGTTCAATATGATATAAAAAATATAACACACAACTTCGGGCCATGTGGCATTATAAGGACCGGCCAGACAGCCCTGTGTATATGGACCGAGGCGTTCGGTGGCTGACAGACCGGTCCTTATAATGTCATATGACCCTCAGTGGTGTGTAATATTTCTTAAGCTATAAATGTATAAACTGTACAATTGACATTAATCTACAGTAAAATAAAAACTGGTTTAAGGATTAGGTGGTTTGATGAGAATTCAGCTGAAGCGGCACGGACAAGCCAAGTAATCGAAAAATCGTTTCACTGAATACCATTATATAACCTCCTTTAGAAAACAACAAAATCAATAATATTTCAACGCTTTATTTTGGAAAACTCAGAGAAGCACTTTGGTAACCGATTAACACATTCAGCATGAACTTGCAACATGTGCGAAGTATGTCTTTATTACAACATACTTGACAAAAATGAAGCTTACATTCGTGGTCGACTGGCCGAGAAATAACTGAGAAATAACCTTTGGAAAACCAAGAAACCTCTGCCCGTTTGGCATATGGATAACGGGATTTGTCTTGTTGCACAAGTTATTGGGCCTCATTACCCATAAGCTCCTTAACAATGATGTATGGAAAACATATCATTTAGATGATTCAT
This sequence comes from Mya arenaria, assembly GCF_026914265.1. Lineage (NCBI taxonomy): Eukaryota > Metazoa > Mollusca > Bivalvia > Myida > Myidae > Mya > Mya arenaria. The sequence continues at coordinate 17,668,729 of NC_069130.1, read as the reverse complement.
GTATACGTACAATATCAAATTGTACAGGTGTATATTACATCGCTATGTTTGTTGCAGACAAGTGCAAAACAAATATATTATTTATATAATATTTTTTTAAAATAACAGACAACTATCACCATAATCATTTTCTTATAAAATTAAACAATAAATTGAATTGATGTGAACGTATCAGTTCCCCAAAGTCGAATGCCATTTATTCATATGCGCACGAAAAACTCGTTTGCATGAATCACTCGTGCTTATAAAACGCCATCTGCCGGTTATTCCATTATAAACAAGGAAAATTAACTTTCTTTCAATTCGTTTTACTCAAACGTATTTCCCTGCATACCATTTTATAACCTACTATAGAAATCAACAAACAAAACATACTTTTTCAATATTATTATTTTGGTCTCAGAGAAGCACTTGGGAAACCGATGAAATTAAAAGAACGGGAAATCTGATGTTAATCATCAATTTAATATGATGATCTTTTTCAAATTAACCCATTGTTGATTGGTAATGACCTTTTAAACTTCTATTTACAAACTTGTTGCCAAAGACAAATTTAAAGAAAAATATTAAAATATAAACTAGCACTTGTGATTGCACCGTGTTCATTGTACGATGTGTTTTATCTATGGCGAGTCCGCCATAAATCATCAAAGCCGAGTTTTATAATTTTATAACACTATTTGAATAAGTACTAGTACTGTAACTGACTAACTGGTGAAGCCAGCGTATACAATGGTTAGAATATAGCCTTGATGTTCATCAAAGAAAACTGTTGGTAAGCAATCATTAAGTGTTACGCTTAACTATTAAGAATTTTAAATTTAGCGCGTGTTTAAAAGTCCACCTTCTGTCAATCATTCAATACACACTCCCTGCATCATTGACAATAATTTAATTTAATAATAGTTTATTGCATGTATGTTGACAATAAAGCAATACAAATAGATCATATATATATACCTTATTTAAAACAAATGAGTGATTATCTGACATGCAAAGGGATCGGGCCACGAGTTATACCAACATCAGTTACGGCCCTCTCCCAAAACATCAAATTAAATACCAAGCAAAGGTGTTGTAATATCAAAGTTAGTTTTAATATAAATATGTATTTGTATTGTTATAAAATTAAATACCAAGCAAAGGTGTTGTAATATCAAAGTTAGTTTTAATATAAATATGTATTTGTATTGTTATAAAAAGGACATAAAGAAAAAGAAATATAGAGAACAATATGAGATAAGATATATAGAAAGAACACGAAAAAGAGAAAATTAGAAAAATAGGCTCCTGCTACTGATCTTGTAGCTGATCAAAAACGGTTGGTGTTTTTAATAAAACAGTGAACTTCTCTGAATATTTGAACATTTTGATCGGCGGAAACCATGTCATGTCCGAAAAGTAGTTTAGCTGTACTCAGTGGATGAAATTGTCATGTGTTTCTGAACATTGTTAATCTCTGCTCTGTAAATAATGTACATTGAAAGAAGAAATGTTCAGCATCTTCGACTTCTTTGCAATGTGTACAATAAGTCAACCAATGAGGTTGAAACACACCCCGCTCCTTCTTAATCATTGAAAATTTAAATCTAAGTATTACTTATTCATCTCTGGCGTTTCCGCCGTGAATCAGCTATGCCGCTCATATGATCCTCAGATTATCTTCCTTAATAATGCAAACATTTTATAGTGCAGTAACATTAAGCGTATCATAAATGTGTACAACAATCTTTCAAACCTCATTTTTACAATATCATAAGACATTCAAATTTTTACAGAACTAAATACAATCCACTATACCCATTTTTTTTCTAAGGAACACATTTAATAATCGCAAGTCATCCTAGACAGGCAACTCATCTGTCTAGCAATTATAATGGCAGCCGAGCCAAATGTTCAGTTATAAAAAGTACAATATCTGTATTTATAAGCAAATACAGGGCAAATCACTGAATCTTACACACAACTGTTTTACTTATCTCACAGTTTATTAGCAACTCGACTTATATGATATTATTAAATTAATATTCTTTAAAATACTAATTTTAATTCCAACAATCTGAATTTTTAAATCTTCTAAACCAAATACTCCAGAATTATTTCCGCAAGGTGTGTTAAAAAGATCACTGTTGTCAAAACAAACCAATCAATTACATTTACCACAATCCACACATCTCATTTTTGTCTAAGGAAAACATATTATAATAGCGTGTCAGCCAAGATTGGCAACTCATCTGTCTAGCAATTATATAATGGCAGCCAAGGCAGATGTACTTAGTCAATACAAAAACAAGTAAAGAAACAATTTTTGTATTTATTAGCGAACACAGAACAAATCCCTGAAACTTACATAAAACATTCTTACTTATAATCTCAGTTTGTTAACAACTCAACTTATAATAAAACTAAAGAAGTATTTTTTGAAATTTGTTTTTAGTTTAAAGCTGCACTCTCACAGATTGAACGTTTTGACAACTTTCAATTTTTTTATGTTTGTCTTAGAACGAGCCAAGTTTTGCGAAAATCGTTGGAAACCAGTTATATAAGAATTTACTCTTTCCATAACAAAAAATAAAAAAAGTTGTAAATATGGTATATCTGTAAGAGTGCAGCTTTAATGCCAACATTCTGAATTGAAAATCTTCTAAACCGAAAAATCCAGAAGAAATCGGCATTGCTTCAAATCGTTCTCGTTCAATTCAGAAAAGATTAAATTTTATTTATAATACTTATCTTTATGTATTGACTATATGGCAAAAACTACGACTGACGCTGACAGGTAATATTACACCAGAAAATCACAATAGGCGGGGGAACACCATCGGAGCGCGGCACTTGAACAGGAAGTGACGTCAACTAAAAACAGCTGCCATGAGGTGAAACAGCTCATCTGTTCACAGCCACGTGGTAGAACCGCGGGATCCGTGTAACCCCGATCTCATTGTGTTGCATTGTTCTCCTACGTGTTTCTCGCCCCCCCCCCCAAAAAAAAAAAAAAAAAAAAAAAAAAAAAAAAACAATCTCACCTAAATATTCTTTAATAGTATCTTATAAACTAAACATCCACTTTCTTAGTAAAGCTAGAAGCACTGATTTTAAAATGGAGAAAAAATCCTCTAACACAATTAAACTGAATTAACTCATAATTTCTACATGTCCCATATTTCCACTGCATAATCTGAATCTGAATCTTCATGTTACGCGTCGTTTCAAATAAATACAACAAACATATTTTTAATACGACTTACCCTCTGTAAGTGGATTAGAATCATGCCTTGTCCGGTCGTCATATTCGTTGATGACATCATGCGTGCCAATTTTATATTGCTATGTATTTAAAGCTCTTGGGGGAACTATACCTTAATAACTTGACATGCAATACGACTATTTTGGCCACGGGAAATTTCACCATGCACATAAATGCCACGTATTATGTTGAAATCCGCATTAAAATAGTTGATAATATTAATGTTTTTTACATAGATTATAATTAATCAATTCCTATGTAACTCGATACAATGGATGAATGCTTGGTTTGCATGTACTTCGATACTCATACTAAATGAATGACATGATTCCTATTAAATTGAACGTGTAGAAGAAAGGAATCTTCGTTCCATGCGATATAATGTGTTTTAATTGCAAATAATTGTCGGTAGTAGCTGTTTATTGAATTTAAAACAGATCTTGCCTTCGTTAAAATTATAAAATATATTTTCATTGATAAACAAAAACTTAAACGTAGTTATTTAAATTATATCAAAAACACATAAAAACAAGTTAGACAAATATACAAAATATAAAAATAGTATGGAAATATACCCTGTTCACTTTCGCGCCCATGGTAAATTTAACCAATATTGATCTCTTGTCGCAATAACATTAATTAATTAAATGTCATTTAGATAGCTTTTTGTTTTCCTCATAATATGTTTATAAAACACATTATACTGATTATGAAGTTTTAAACTGTCATGTTTTACTTGCATATACATATAAAACTTTCGTCATAATACTAGATAATGCACATAAGTATACATTCCTTAAACCTAACACGGTATGAATAGCAATTTTTGTATCAGTATAAACAAGGGAAAATAGGAATTATTAAACTCATCTATGTATAATCCTTTGTTGCAGTAGATATTTGACTAAATTCACAACAAAAGTATTCGCTATATTTCTGAGCAGCACAAGCATCATAGTACGATGTTTATATCACAGTTTATATACAGTTTACATGACATTCCGTTCTTATATAAAGGTACCAATTTGGATTCCGCGATTACATCATGCTCATTTCAAAATATTAGGTTGCAATCATGTTTATATGTATATGTACATTAAATCACGTCTTATACAACGTTCGTCTTCCCTACTTGCAGACGCACCATCCGTCCCCGGGAAAACCGTATAAAGGCGGCACGTTCACAGGACGTTTGTTTCTCAACTCTGAGGGCGAGCTGCTATGTAGGATGTTAAAGGCGGCGTTTAGGAGAGGGGCGATGTTCATCTTGGGGAAGGAAGGAAAAGTTGTCCTGGATGGCGTCTCATTATATGATGGATCAGTGGGCTATTTCGGGTAAGAATAATCTTATAGGTATAATAAGAGTCAGCTTAGAATGTTCAGGAGAGGATTAGAATTTTTTGTTGTGAAGTTAAGAAATGTGTTCTGAATGCCGTTTCGTTAAGACCATGTATGAACGTTTTATGCAGGTATTTCTTTTTAATGTACAGTAATCATATGAATCACATGTATAACGCATGTTATAAGTGGTAGTAAGGGTACGCCATTTTTGAAAGCATCGAGTTAAATATAGATAAAAACTTTAAGAACTACTTGCAAATGTATTAACGTCCCTTTGACCCAAATGAAAACGGCACTTTTGAACCTTTAAATTATGACAAATAATAATTGATTATAACGATGAATACATATTATTCTTAGAAATAATAAAAACTGATCGCTTATTACGGAAATGGCAATCTTAATTCTTGAACGTTTTTGTTTCAAAACTATTTGACTGTTTAATTAAAATACCCGATTCATCGCCAATCGTTATTTTACCGAAGAAGCATGGTGAAGTAGGCAATGTAGTTCTACAAAAATTCGGCGATCAAAAGTATTGATATCATATTGCTCATAACAGGCATAGTTAAGATGTGTTTAACACTTATTGATGTAGTCTCTTTTAATAAATGTAGTACTGAATGACTACTCATCAACTATTAACTATTAAACATGAAAAGTGTGTGTAGGTAAATTTGCGGATGATAACAAACTAACGTTATAAATGGACTTTTTACATCTTTACTCATACAAAAGAATGCCCAAATGATCTAGAACATTAACGTTTAATCAACATGTTTTGGTGTTTATAGTATAATAACAACCATATAAACGATTCACGGAACACAACATCGCCGTCCATACGACTGAGTATTTATGTTGTCCTCGTATAAAATTAGGTCCATATTCGTAACGTAACATTCAGTATGTAATCTTAGTCTAATCATTAACTGTCTTTCCTGCACTACTAATCTTGACGTGTTTTCAACCCGTTTATACGTATTAACGAGATACGAATCAGTGAGAAAAGCATACCCATTCCATCAACTTTTCTTTTTTTGTATTTGATATAGTGTTTCAATCAGTGAACTAACAGTTGCATCATATATTATCCAAAGGCACACGTTAAGCTCGGCAGTGGTGTCGCCATACGATTGACACCATAGATTCTAGAGTGTTTGCAGTCAAATCATAAATATGTAGACATTAGTTTGAACTGAAATTGGAAATCATAAACAGTTATACAAATAGTGTAACCTTAATAGCAGTTGCTTCTCAGTGATATTTCTAGTAAGATACAATGCGAAATAATGAAATAATTAATGTATCTTCTGCGTTAATGGCGTATTTTTTCGTTCTCCGCGGGAGGTCTTTAAATTGGTCAAATTGTACGTTAACGCTGGTTCGTCATTTTATAGACAGTCGGGTGGTTTGCCTGACTGTAGAATATTTCAGTCCTCCACTTCGTAGTCGTTGATTTAATCGCACAGGTTTCAGTATATTTAAAGAACTGGTGACAGTAAAACAGTAAGATACATAGAGTAGAATATGTCCTGAACGACACAGATACTGAAAAGTCTTATATGTCACACCTTATGACTTCATAATTTTTCATGATCTATAAGAAGCAGTGCATTTGCTATTACTGTGAATCATTATTTAAGTTTATTTAAATATTTTTTTTGTTCTTTCGTTTCTTTTATCTTCTAGTTCTCATTGCATTGAACAGCCCAATCAGAATTAATTAAATTATTCAAAGTTTTAAAAACAAAATCACAGGGTTACTTTCTACGATCAGGTGCAGGATCTGATAATACAGAATGTATTCAAACATTGAAAGAGTTTTTTTTTTTAAATAAGACCTGTTGATAAAAAATATCACTTTCAATTATAAAATCATAATATGAAACTTTAAAATTGCTCATGCTAAATAATAAGATTGAGTGCAATGGTGGGATACGTTGCTCAACAATATTTCGACCTCAAAAATGAAATATGTTCTAAATGTACTGAATATTGGTCAGCATTAAGTGCTAAGCTTCCTTTAATCATTTATGCGAAATAAAATACCTTTACGATGAAGTTTAGTGCAAACACCAGCTATCTTATAAGGCACCGTATTTTTTTTTAGTTTCATCGTAAAACACGACATAAAATATTTAAATTTCATCGAAAAAAACATGTAGATTGCTATATATATGCACTGAAACAAGCATAATTTATTTTGATTTTGATATTTGCACACAAAATAAAGATAAATTTAAAATATCAGAATAACTCGCATTTTTAACATTCATTTTGTTCGATTTTAAACGTACCCTTATTGTCTTCAACGTCATAATAAGTGTTGAACGTCGACGTTATTGTTTATAATGAACATATTCAATAACGTTAAACGTCTATATACTGACTAATGATATTAATAATAATGATGATAATAATAATTATAATATTTACTAAACAATACAAATGCGCTCGTTAATTGTACAGCGATTTGCAGAATTTTGACAAAAATTTACATATTCATTTCAAAACACTACTTTATTCTGTTCATGCGAAGCAGTTTAACAACCTGAATTAATATTTAACTCAGAAAAATAAGATGATAAAGCCGCGATTGTTTTTGCCGATTAACTAATCTGTTTTTTAGCACTACAGATAGTCAATCGCAACCGGAACGGTGGAACGATAGACCTTATCTAACTCCTGGCAACGTTTCATTGTGATATTTCCTGGTGATAGACAGTGGGCATCGTACACCTGAAAGGAAATCATCATCATCATCATCATCATCATCATCATCATCATCATCATCATCATCATCATCATCATCATCATCATCATCATCATCACCACCACCACCACCACCACCACCACCACCACCACCACCACCAACAACAACAACAACAACAACAACAACATCATCATCATCATCATCATCATCATCATCATCATCATCATCATCATCATCACCACCACCACCACCACCACCACCACCACCACCACCACCACCACCATCACCACCACCACCACCATCATCATCATCATCATCATCATCATCATCATCATCATCATCATCATCATCATCATCATCATCATCATCATCATCATCATCACCACCACCAACAACAACAACAACAATAACAACAACATCATCATCATCATCATAATCAGCAGCAGCATTAGAAATAAACACAACTGATCCCTTATTAGGGAAGTGTCAATTCTCAATTTTCGAACGTATTTGTTTCAAAACATTTCCTTCCGTACACAACATAAGACGAAAACAAGTGTTCGAACATTACTTCAATGGTATAGTATGTATACATTCAATATATTTTCAATGGTGCAGAATGTAAAATAAGGATTCCGATACATGCAATATAGTTCTTTGGTAGAATACAGCATTTAGAAGTCTTGATAACATATTGCTCATTACGGGAATAAAATTAATACGATTTGGTTCATACCAAAAAAAATATTAGCTACGGCTCTTATAAAAATGACGGACTGAATAATTTCTTATGTAATATTCAGTATTAGGCATAGATATATGATGTCGATAATTATGCGTATAATGACAAACTAACGTAATAAATAGACCTGTTATATAATTATGAATACAATATTCATACAATATAATTATTTTTATCGAAAAACATACCGCAAATGATCTTGTAATTGAATGCAATGTTTTTTTCAACATGTTTTGTTTATAATGGAATCTATAGTATGCAAAAGCAATATACGAGGATCACGGAGCACGACGTCACCGTCCATGAGGTTTAAAAAAGAATGTAGACTTCGTTTAAAATGAAGACCATATTCGTAACGTAACATTCACTGTGTAACGTCAGATAAAGAATCATTTCCTGATTTATTATCTGACATTATGTCTGAAGAAAATGCGGATTAACATACTTAATGTTATGCCTCTCGATAAAATACGGAGTTTTATCATTGAAAAAAATTGCAAAATTAGGATTCAAAATATCAACTTTTAAAACTTCTATAAAATTACATTTTAGGTACTTGCTCTTTAACAAAACTAATTACGTCAGCTTCGAACCACAAAATATTGCCAAAACAATTTAAGATTTGGAAGAGGTTGCATAAGTTTAAATAAAGATATATTTGGAAATAAACAACTTACCGTTTATTAGAAAAATGGTAACTATGTTTTTCAAACTTTTTCATAAACTATCAAGCTGAATGTGCGAACATTTGCTTGCATTAAAACCGACAAAAACAACAGCTCGAACATAAATAGGATGTTGTATCAATGTTACCAAATATCAAAAATGTTAAAAACGACCTTTTAAATGTTAGCTCAATAATGAGCCGCCTAGTAATTTGGTTATGTACTAATGCCCTGTCTAATTTAAAACTGTTTTCGTTATTATTTGATGCATAAATAAACGTTCAATAGTTAGTTTCATAAAAAATAGCACAAACAAAAAAGACTGAATTATAAACTATAAAAAAGTGCGTTAAGTGCGTTTACCCCGTCCGTTGGGTAGCGGCGGGGAAAAATCGTTTTTGAAATGAATATTTAGAAAAAACAAACTAATTTAACTCTGAAAAGAAACTTTTTATTTCATGTTATTGTAACATGTTATTTCATTTTACCCTTGATCAAAGAAATACTATAATTTACTCGTGGATTCGCCACTCGTACAGATATGTTTTTCCATGAAGCTCATGAAATTAATTACGATCTTATATTGAATTGAACAAACCTCCTGTATGTCACTGTCACAGTTGCCGTGAAATTTAACATTGTTGAACACTGCAGCACTGAATTCAAGAAGTTTCAAAATAAATAAACTGCAATGCAGCTCTTTTGTTAAAATGCCTCAAATGATTTCCCAAGTACTCAAGCTAAACACGTTACTGATTTATACTGTTTAATTAAACTTTTTAATTACACACTATAATTGAATTGTATACTTATATATAATGTAGTATGTAGACAGATTTAAAGATGTCAGGAACAACTATATGTGTACAGAAGAACCAGTTTTTTTTTATTTATACGTTGCATTTGAAACAAAGTTCAAATTATCATATAATACGTTGTTTGTAAGTATGAGTAACATGTATTTGTGTATTTGTATATTATAAACGTTACTATCCAACTAATGTGACTCGCGAGTTCTTCCTACATGAGTGTGACATCAGATGTTACCTATGAAATAACAGTGTCTGTATAGTAATAGTCTACCATGAATCTTTCAAAGTTGCGGATCACCTTTCCATTACGTTGAATACATGTATATATGTAGTTAAATTCTATTTTTTTGAAGGTCGATACATCCGGATTACGATAGATACAAACAGACATTGAAAGCGGAGCTGTCAGCCAAAGGTATCACAGAGGCGAATATAGATCAGACGGAGGAGCTGTACGGGATCTTGAGTGTTGACGGTCGGTAACTTGCATTAGTGTTTTGTTGTCGAAATACTCACTCCAAATGATTAAGTCATATATTAAAAACAATGCATGTGAGTATTGTATAAAGAATGTATGTAACATGGCATGCCAATCTGGAATCTTTCTCCCTACCATCGAGTTCGTTTTAATGACTTTCTTGAACTTAGTTTTGAAATGATCGTATATTAATGGTTAAACTGAAATCTTCGTAACGACATTGGGTTGTTTCAATACAAACCATGAATTACTTTGTCCAGTTTACGTAGGATAGTTTTATTATCTTGAGATCATTATAAATAATAATTACTTTATCGAAATGGGATTCTTTATGGAACATAATCATGTGTATTATAAAAATCATATAATATTTTAGATATTGAATAAATATATGTATTGTGTTTTTGCAATTTGCATGTAAATTATTTCTTTTTAAAGTGTATGAAAACTATTAGATCTGGATACATTTTTTTGTCATTGATAATTTTGTATAAAAAGCTTGATCGTTAAAATACAAAGTCACAATATTGATGTAGTAGCTTGGTTTACAAATAATTCTGCAGTTTTCAATGTGCTATTCATTGTCATGATCGGTATTGTGCATATACTTTTGTTTTTATTTGGTAAATGTAGTTCATTAAATACGGTTTGTAATTTCAGGACTACGCTTTCTCGAAGCTTCGCTGAGTTCTTAAATAAGATGTTAGCGAATTTGTAGACTTGGTCAAAACAGAGGCGAATGTAGAACATTTATTATCGTCAATCTGTTGTTCGTGGTCGTCTGTTATGGATATCATTTTTCTCAAAGATTTCCTGTTAAAATAATTAAGCGTGTTGTAAAGGATGTTTTAATGAGATGTGCCACTCATACTTGGAACATAAAATGTTGTTGTTACCGAGCTTACAAATTACTACGTTTTATGATTGTTTCAATTTGTCGGTACAACACGCTTAGAGTTTAACTTTTCCAATCGTAGATCAAAAGAAGCTATATTCTGGAGTGTTTTGCTGGATAAAGTAGAACATGCATTAACTGTGCATACAATGTTAATCATATTACATCAGCAATTTCGATGACATTTTGTTTATACAATAGTTTTATAAGTTTGAATGTGGTATGTCAATCTAATAAATTTTAATGAAATGTTTAATCCACTATGTGTTAAACATGCTTTGATTTGTTTCTTAAATACCTATAAGTATAAATATAAAAAACTGATAGCGCATATCTGCACATATCACCAAAAAACCTCGAGCGATGTTGCTTACTGACATCATGACTTTGCGTACTAATTTTAGATCGTGTTGATCTCAAATCATTCCTCAAAAAGTGCGTTTGTGACGATTGTTTTTATTTCCATTTTAAGTAAATGTCTTGCGTACTTATGTATTTAATTGTGCCTGATAAATTACATTATGTGATTTAATCATCTTTTCAATATCATAAATAAGAAGTAGCGCGAGACTCTTTTGGCCGGGGGTACCAAATCAGACTTTTCCGTAAATGCCTTTCCGGTGTGCACGAATTCGTGTTTAAGTTGTCCACTGAACATGTATTCCCATTGTAGTATGTGTACCACAAAACATTTTGTAAATAGTGTATCTTTTCTCCATGATTAGTAATATGTTTGGTTGTAATTGTGTTGTTTTTGACTGTTTTGTTCACTTATAGTTCGTCTTTAATAAAGCCCTGTGTAATTCGTATGCATTTAAAAAGTATTTATTGTCTATGCGTATGTGCCTTTTTATTGTCATATTTTCATTTTGATATTTATTGATGCTCACAATCATGAATAACAATACTATGATTTACCCGTGTTTAAGATTTAAATATACACAACATCACACACATGTTATGTCATGTTTACATATATATCTTAGTGTGAACGAATAATGGGTTAGAATCTGTTTTATGTTCGGTGAGAGCAAGAGGTTACTTTGTGTTTAGGCCAAATTTTGAATCCTCGACCACAAGTTCTCGAACGTCTTTTGTTAGTTTGCTTTATTAACGGTAGTACTCCTGTGTAGAAGGTGCCAGTTCAATGCCCGACCGAGTCATCCCAAATATTTTAACGTATTTGGCACCTAAACTCCTTTGACTTGTGCTTGACAAAAGATTTATTATTGGGATACATGTTTTTTGAAGCTTTGCGTGTAGGAAAATGCTTACAAGCGCAATGATCTCGTCTTTAACTATCAGTTCAAATTCGGTTACACCAACATGTATCAATTAGCTTTTTAATGCATAAATGGTCAACTTGTGTTATATGTACGTTATGTGTAAATATTGTGTTGTAATTTGGGCCCTAGTTATTGAACTTTTAAGACAGTTGTTGCTTAAATATTTGAAAACTTGGCTTGACCCTACAGTTATTATTGTATTACAATTGTATCCAAAGGCGGTTTTTGTTTGATGAAAGTAATCCAGTACATGCACAGTCTGTAAGGTTACAACTAACCTAATAGCGATATTATAATGAGCATAAACAGTGGAATTTATTGAACACTGTGTTTATCTATGTTTCAAAACTGTATTAATTATTAAGTGCAATGCAGTTATGAACATGTTTGTCACTTTTATTTTTTCTCTTTGGAACTGCAATTACTCACAGTCCGTTTATTTCTTTAGACGAATACACAATCGTACAGCTATACATATAAATTGATACATAGAACTGTCATGAATATATACATCTTCAATATATTGTTAGATAATGTGTTTAATGTTGTTAATAAACTCATTCAGAAAACAAACATTCACATTTGTTTTCTTTAAGAACGTCTGTAAAGTAAGCAAATCATAAAATAAATGATTCAAAATAACAATGTGTTCTGCTCTCCTATCACTGATGAAGTATGTTTTATAAATACAGTAGCAGATTTGGCTCAATACAATATTGACGCAATTATATTCTTTATGGTATATCTTATATCCTACCAAGATGTATTTTATGTTGTTGAGATGTTTGTTTATACCACATTTTTTAAACACGGAATTTATGGTGTTCCAAAAAGTTGATAAAGTAGAACACTGTATAAAAAAATGTTCATAATCTTCTACTTCATGGCAATATATGCATAAAGGACAGTCCACGTGAATAAATTCAGGTTAGTTGCCACAAGATTATGTAACAGTTTAATTTTGAACTGTTTAACTTTATTATCAACAATACATTTATGATTTATATAATACCATGAATTCCATTCTACTTTTTCTCGAAGACTGCGATTCCAGTAACCATGAATGGACGGTTTTTCAAAAACTTGCCTAATAAAAAGCTGGTAAATTTCTTTATTTGTCATTTCGGTTAGAGGTTTATTTTGAATCTTTATTTCTAGCTTTGTGTTAACTCTAGTATTTAATGATTCATTTGATTTAACAATATTTTTCCAGCTAGCTGGTAAAGAATTTTTTAACGTATAAATTTCTGCCATCCAATTTGTTTTGTTTTTAAGTTTATTCAAAATTAAATGTGTTTCTATGTCACCGCTATTTGAAATTATGTCATTAATGAATATCAAATCTGAATCAATCCAGGTTTTGAAGAAGAGACTTTTATTATTACATTTTATGAATTTATTACCCCAGATTATTTCCTTCCTAATATTATAAAATGTGTTAGACATTTTGTCTTGATGAACAGACATTTGTGAAAAGTGAATCCATATTGACAGTAAGTCTTTATAAAAAAGGCTCAATTTGTTTGTAAGTGGTTGTAAGGACTTGATAGAGTCAATGTTTATGTAGAAAATTAGGAAGTTCTTGCCGAATTGGTCAAACATAAGAGATGGTATTGTTTTCCAGCTTGCGCTTGTTGTACTGATAAGGTTGGTTACCCATTTTAATTTCATGGCTTTAGAAAATAACATGAAATCTGGAATATCTAGACCACCTTCAAGCTTATTACCAATAACTGTCTTACGTTTGATTTTATCTTTTTTTCCGTTCCAGAAAAACTCGAAGATCATTGAATTAATTATCTTAGAAATATTATCGGGAGTTACAATATTTTGAGCTAAGTAAACAAGCTTGGGAAGAAGTAAGGTTTTTATGACCGTTATTTTTCCAAAGTATGTAAGTTTTCGTTTACTCCAAGTGTTAATTAGCTGCTTACACTTTTCGATTTTGTCGGTCCAACTTAGGTTTACACATTCATTTTTATTATTTCCAAAGTAGACGCCAAGAGATTTAACATGTTTTGTAGTAAATTGTACACCATGTAACATAGTGACGGGTTGATTTTTCGATTTACCTATCCAGAGACCTAACGTTTTCATCTTGTTAAGTTTAAGACCCGAATGTTTTCCAAAGGTATCAATTATTTCTAAAACAATAGGTATTTCTATATGGTTTTTAAGAAATAAAGTAGTATCGTCTGCAAGTTGGGTAACTTAAATGTTGTTTTATTTTACTTTTATACCTTCATATGTTTCGCATTGTTTCAGTTTAATTGATAAAACTTCAACAACTATAAAAAAAAAGAAGAGCAGAAAGAGGGCAACCTTGTCGAACGCCACGTTGTAAATAAAATGAGTCTGATATCCATCCATTGTTTGCTATTTTGGACGTAATATTGCAATAAAGAGTCTTAACCCATCTTATAAACGAGTTCTTAAAGCCGAATTTTTTCAGTATGTCGACCATAAAAGGCCATTCTACTGTATCAAAGGCTTTTTTTGAAGTCTAAAATAGAATCGCACCCTCTTTGTTATAAAGATCAGTATAATCTATGACGTCATCTATAAGTCGTATATTGAAACCTATATTTCTGTTCTTGATATAACCTTGCTGATCAAAACTTATAATCTTCGGTAGGACTAATTGCATGCGTTTTGCTAAAATCTTTGCCGCTAGTTTATAGTCGATATTTAAAAGGGATATTGGACGCCAATTTTCAAGGTTTTCGGGATCACCCTTTTTATACAATAGCGAAAAAACTCCTTGTTTTTGAGTAAAAGATAATTCGCCTTTTTCATAGCTTTCGTTAAAAGAATTAATGACAAGGTTTCCAATCAAGTCCAGGACTTTTATTCAGTTTCATTTCATTGAGCGCTGTTGTCGCTTCTTCGTGAGTTATTTTGCCTTCGCATTTATCAGATAAATTTGGTTCCAAAGTGGTAGGTATGTTAACATCGGTTATATATTGAGTATATTCCACGTTGTCTTTATATTTTGTGGTGTACAAATCCGTATAGAAATTAACTTCTGCATCTAATATTTGTTTTGTTTCAAAGACTCTGTCTCCATCAACAAGTATTGAATTAATAACTTTTCTGCTTTGACGTGATTTCTCTAGATTAAGGAAATATTTAGAATTTGTTTCGCCTTTCTCAATAAAGTCTATTTTTGAGCGTATTTGAGCACCGGTCGCCTTACTTTTATATATATATCATTTATTTCTGATTCGATCATGTTAATTTGTATGCTAGTTTCTTCATGTGGTTCTTTATCGTTATCCTCGTACAATAGTTTAAGTTCTTTTTCTAATTTAGTCAGATGATTATGCTTTTGTCTTGAAAGACATTTACAAAATTGGATTGTTTGATTTCTAATTTCTATTTTACAAAATTCCCATTTTGCTTGAGGGTTAACATTCGATTGAATTTGCTGTTTAAGAATATTTTTAATTTTGGCTTTGTATTCTTTGTTTTCGAGAAGAGAGTTATTGAATTTCCAATAGCCATGACCACGTGTATTAGGTAGTTTAAATTTTAGTGAAATGGCCATGTGATCTGTTGTTTGTATTATTGCGGGTCTGATGTCTGTTGAAAATACTTGAGGAGTGAAGTTGTGGTCAATAAGCCAATAGTCAATTCTGCTTTTTTCTGTCTCATTCTTACGTCGCCAAGTAAACTGACATTTATTTGTATTGAGGACTTTCCAAATATCACACAATTTATGAGTTTAAGGCGTGTTAAGTTCTTAACAGTTACAACCTCTGATTGTTGTGATTTGGTTGTTCTGTCATTTATGTTTAACGTATCGTTATGATCGCCGCCGATTATTTTAATCCCTAAGCATTTCTCCGAAATAACATTTGATAAGGTTAAGTAAAAGTCGTTTCTTTCTTTTTTCTTGTTCGGCGAATACAGATTTACTAGTGTATATGTATTTTCAAGTATTTTAAGATTTAATAAGATGTATCTACCATTACAATCACAAATTTGGTCTAATATATTGCACTGGAGGTCATTTTTTATTAAAGTAGAACATCCTTTACTGTTTGATTCCCCGTAACTATGTACTAGTCTCCAATTATTAAACTCATCCCTTATATGATGGTCTATATTGTCAGTAAAATGAGTTTCTTGTAAAAAGGCAACATCTGCCTTTTGATTATTAAGCCATTGAAGTACACGTGCACGTTTATTTCTATCTCTTAAACCTTGAACGTTAAGCGATATAAAGTGAATTATATGATGTTGCATTTTAAATCTAATTGATATTTAACAATTGATTACGTTGTTACTTATTTCTGACGTTTAGTAAGGATTCTGACGGATATCTAAATCATAACGTTGGTTAAGTCCTTTAGAGTAGCAACCTTAATACGAAAGGCGAAAGTTAAGAATTGCGAAAGGAACCATCATATTCAATTCCTAGTACACAGTTGAAAAATGAACTTCGAATGAAGTAAATTAAATGTGTATAGAAATGTGAATCTATATTTCTGTCAAAAGATAAACAATTAGGTTTAACATCAATAGGATCGACATAGCAAAACCAGTCAGTATTTTGATATAAAAATATTGATATGTGCATTGCAATTCCTGAAATAAGACAAATATACAAAGTACAATTTGTTAAGAGGTATCGTTTCGTATCTAGATATCTATCAAAAGGTAAACAATTCGGTTTAACAGTAATATAGTCACAACAAAATATGTATAATGGTTTGTTTGTACAAAACAGATTTTGGTATGAATGTATTGCATTATTTAGTATAAATAACAATGAACTTTGCATTCAGTGCTAAAAGGTTTTAAGTATCGTCAAATTTAATGTCAGTTAGAACAGTTGAAAAAGCTAGGTTCATTATAGTACTTGCCACCTGAGTGAACAATCGGTACATATATTGGACAAACGTAAGGCCAAACAAACAGCAACAACAAAACAAGACAAGTTCGTATAGTGCAATATATAAACTTGTTTCAATATTTTACATTATTTAAATTTACCTAAGCAAAATGCCTTATACATTTAAAAATATCTTTGTGCAATATTTTACATTGATATATATGGAATGCCCATATTCTTCAATTAATATAAATGTTTTGATATAGATGCATAATAAAGATAAACGCATGGATTTTTCATATTTTTTTCCTATGTACTAATATCTATACATATATAGGCATGTACTTATATACATATATATATACATACACGCACGTACATACAAATATATATATACGTATACATACGCATATACAAATACATATACATATATATTTTTATATTAATTACTGTTACTGTTATGTGGTCTTTACTATTCTTTATGTCTGTTTTTATACAAAGAGACAAATGAACATCACATAATTTGTTATATATGATGAACATAGCTTTTGTTAAAAAAACAAATATATATATATATATATATATATATATATTAAAACACACTATTTTTTCTTCTTCTTGGTCTTCTTAGAGACTGCCTGGTCGTGAATAACCTCCGTAGGAGTGGGGAGAGAACGTTCTGGAGCAAGTCCTTGTTTGCCTTTATTGGGGGTGTCATTCATGTTACTAGTATTTGACATCGTTATAAACTGTTCTATTTTCTGCTGACCTGCGCGCGGAGTTCTCGAGGAAGATGTTCTGTTTAGACTGGCTACCCGACGTTTAGCAGCTTGCTTTTTCGGAGAGCTCTGCTTTCGCGTTGGAGAGGAACATACTGTTGTTTCATCTGACGAAACTGATGATTCGTCTTCGGAACTTTCGCCGTCGGATTCGGTCGCTGATTCATATTGACACTCGTTTTGCTTATGTCCAGATTGATTGCATTTGGAGCAAACCCACTCATTGACACACTCTTTGAATTTGTGCCCTGTTTGAAGACATTTTGTGCACTTAAGCTCTAGCTGGCTGCCAGTCTTATTTTGGCCATAGTGGATGACCCGACCTACAAATTGGCCGAAATACATGAAATTTGGTAGGGGTTCCTTGAGGGAGGAGGCTTTTACTATGACTAACCTATCGCCTGTTTCAAAATTTGTTAAACGGCTGTCAATTCGCAATTTTTCGCGGATAATTTGTATAACCTCAGCGTTACGCAGCGTTAGGCTTCTTGTAATGATTCCATCATCGGCAGACAGTGGAATGTTCTTTACTCGTACACGTACAGTGATTGCCCCGTCTAATCTACCCGGGTTTGTAGCTAGCACGCGTAACTGTTTGCCCCTAAAGGGAACCCCATCTGCCATTAACTTCACCTTGTCATCTAAATTATCAAGATATATACGCCATATGTTGCGAATTCTCTGTAAACCTTTTATGTGGGTAGATTCAATCTTTGTTGCAATGGCTTTGAACAGTTCTGTATGACCGATCCATTCATGCTTCTCGGGTTTTCTCGAACCGAAAAGTTCATATTCAATCAGGAATACGAGCGGGACGCCATGTTTGTTTTGGTCAGTGACCTCTAAGTGATCAATATAATTTTCATAATTTTGGTTCAAGAGAAATAAGATAGCGTTTAAACAACAGTACCTTTGAATCCCTAGATATATATAGTCCTCTTTATAACACTTTTAGCTCTTGATAGCTTGTTAATATGAGTAAATAATAATAGTTATATCCTGACGAAGAAACACAACCTTGGTACATGTCGCTTACATCAATACATCATGTTTGTCACTTTTAACTACGACTATATAAGAATGTTCTCTACGTCATAATTGCATATACATTAGGGTAGTTTAATGTTAAATTCATTAGACCTTTATAAGATACATCTTTCTTAAATGTAAATGATTGTGCTCTTTTAAACGAATACGTTAGACAGAACATACAAGCAGAATATTTCAAGGTAAATGTAAATGAAACGGTGATAGCTATTTTATTCAAAAAGTTCTGCTTTGCAGTTTAATATGATATAAATTCAGTTCATACAATTGCGTTTAAACAGTGAGCCATTGAACATGATCTGATATTGAGTGGTTCACTAGTCAATTAGTTTTGTTTTGTGTGGCCATTTATTTTGTATATGCCAACTTAACGCCTTGTTTTTTATACCATTTGGTTAAAGTATGGTGTATACTACCCCCATAATAATCTTATATCAAACGGACCGAGAAAAAACATTGAATGTATTCTTTCTTGATATTCCATTTTTAAGATAAGGATTAAGAGAAACGCCTAGCTAATGCGATATCTATTTTGCTTCGTTGATCGCTGTGACCAATGACTGTCCATTTATAGTCATAAACTAACTTACAGTATCTTGTTTTGGCATGTACAATTTTGTTTTGGAAGCCATGAAAGTTTTTTCAATTGAAGATGTTTTGTATCATGATATGGTATTCAATGTGTATTGTAGCCGTTTAATAATACAAATCCTGAATGTAGCCATTGGCAAACAGTGTTTGCAAAATATGATGTGAAGTAAGCCTTGTATTACACGATATCATGTTTGTAATGTAAGTTAACATAATAATCGGAAAATAAAGTCGGACATACTAAAGACTTGACCTTAATTGTCTCAATTTACACTCGATTGCCATATTGATGTATCCCATGTCGTACTTGATTGATCTTTCATTGGCTGTTTCACAAGTCTGCACCGTGTTTTAATATACACCTTTACACGCAATAACAACCGTCAATGTGCTTCCGTCGTAAGGCGTCCAATATAGGAGTTCTAGGTTTTAAATCCTTATAAAAAACGGATTATATCAACGTCAGTATAAAACTGTATAAGTTGCACTCATCTTTCTGTATTGCTACCTAGTTAAACGTTGTAAGTACTGTTGAGGAATCGATAAATGCATATAATTCTGTATAATATTTATGTTTTCAAAGTTTACAGTTTGACCGAGAATCTGCTGAATATTGTTATGCCTAGTGCACTGACCCTGCTGTTATTCACAATATATAGTTTAAGTTAGAGAGTAAGTTATTAATTAAGTTAAGCTCTAAAAAACGACCATATTTGTTTTTCAAGAATGTTCAATTCAACTAAGACGATAAGGTAACAGTACATATTTTAATACTGATTATAGGTAGTAAAAATGCCCCTTAGTCTAATTACTAGCTGATTTCAGGTGCGTGTTGTTTTCGAGTACACTTTTGTTTACTAATCAGGAGACATTGAATGCCATATGTATGTTATAAATGAAAGGGGGTCATTTAATAAAAAATCGCCTGGGAAACATAAACAAACACATTGTAAGTACAAGACTACAGCTTTTCAAATATTGTGCTTGTATGTTAACATAATGTCAAAATAGTACATCAAGAAGAGAAGGTCGATAGTAAATGTATATACAAGCAATATTCCGAAGATTAATATGGTTTATAAGTTTGTAGGAGTTTTATCTCAAACTTGGGATTGAATAAGTGTTGAAAGAAACGTAGGTGTAAGAGAATGAAACATCTTGTGGAATAAAGTTATTTTATGTTTTCCGCCTTCTTTCTTTTTGAGATTCAAGTTCCGTTTCAGTGTACAGTTTTAATAAGCAGACTAGTCGTGTTGTTTCAGCGTACAAGTTTAATATCCAGACAGGTTAGTTGTTTCAGTGTACAAGTTTTATAAGCAGACAAGTTGTGTTGCTTTAGTGTGCAAGTTTTATAAGCAGACAGGTCTTGTTGATTCAGTGTACAAGTTTTTTTTAGTAGACAAGTTGTGTTGTTTCAGCGTACAAGTTTTATAAGCAGACGAGTCGTGTCGATTCAGTGTACAAGTTTTTTTTAGTAGACAAGTCGTGTTGTTTCAGTGTACAAGTTTTATAAGTAGACGAGTGGTGTTGTTTCAGTGTGCAAGTTTTATAAGCAGACAAGTCGTGTTGATTCAATGTACAAGTTTTTTTAGTAGACAAGTCGTGTTGTTTCAGTGTACAAGTTTTATCAGCAGACGAGTGGTGTTGTTTCAGCGTACAAGTTTTATAAGCAGACAAGCCGTGTTGTTTCAGTGTAAAAGTTTTATTAGCAGAAAAGTCGCGTTGTTTCAGTGTACAAGTTGAATACGCAGACAAGTCGTATTGCCAGGGTGATAATTCGTGCCGCCTTTTGTTGAACTTTCTCTATTTTGTCGTCGTCTTCAGTGAGAATGCCCCAGACAACATATCCTAACATAGGTCGCATGAGTAGATACGCTGCCAAGCCTTTTGATATGCTCCGGCGACAATAAGTTACTAAAAAATGTGACACCAAAATGTTTATATTTTCTGCAATTTGAACGGATGAAAGTGAGTACAATTTAATCCGTGTTTACAGTTCTTTTCGTGTTAATGTAATGCAAAAGACTGACCGAGCGTAGGACATGGGGTTAAAGAAGTGAACAAAATTTAAAACAAAACAAAAACATATCCAAGCAAATAGTGTCATTGCATATATGTTTATAAATTACGGGTAGGCTCAACTAAGATAAAGTTAATTAAGTAAAGACGTTCCGTAGATAACAGTAACTCAATTATTGATCTGTTTCTAAATGCCTATAATACAATGATACAATAATACCGCAATAATTATAAAGACATTCACAGCATTCGGAGCACGGCCATTTTATCAAAAACAACCTCGGATGTATGCCGGTACATCACTAGCAATAGTTCATATACATTATAAGTAGATTGTTAATTAGATTTAGTGTTGATGCCTGTATTCGTAGATCTAATTTCAAATTGATTGTCAAAGGATTGTAGTATTGTAAACATAATTAAAATTCACAAGAGTCAAGTCATTCAGTTTAACTGCTACATTGAAATTACTACGTGATCTACTTGCAGCGAAGTTTAAGTGCATTAAACTGTCCATATACATCGGATGGTGTTTTCGATAAAAATAACCGAGGAGCTCCGATTGACATTCACAGAGTTAACATATGTTTCAAGACATTGATCGCGTGGAAGTATGAAATGGTAAAGTAAAATATTGAAATTGGTAAGTGTTTTGTGCTTAAGCTTTATTTTTAGAATAAGGAGTGGAGTGGCCGTGTATTATCTGACTTGTTTCAGTGTAGATTTATGCAATCATGTGCTCACAAGTTTGTCAGACAGTCGTACATAGTATAAAATACCTCTATTAAAACAGTGTTTTGACATATTGATCGTTATATGTATATTGACCAAGACGTGACCAACATTGTTCATTCAACGCATCTGAATAACGCATTGAAAACGGTTTAATAGTAAACAACAACGGTATAGACTTGATAAATGTGGCATTAAGGGACTTTCACGAGTATCAAACGTCAGTTGCGTCTATTAATTGCGTGTTTTTAATGCCATTTGATAACATTTGTCATATATGAATTTAACCATTGTCTTCAAAGATATAAACATCTCTTGTTTTACATACATAAAAACACTGGTATGTTCATAAAATCGCTCGAACATATGTTTTTTTTTCTTTTCTTTTTAAACCATTTCGGAATAACACATATGGTGTTTTGTTTTCATTAGGTGTTTGTGTATGGAGATTGATCGTGAGCGTGATTTAGATGTCATAAATATTTGAATCAATGAATATATCAGTTTAGTTTTTTGTGCAGTGATATTAAACTGTATGACCGAATTTAAATAAAATACTGCAAAAGCACATTAACTGAAGTTTCATTTTATCACGTGACTAGTATGTGTCTTCATGAGTGTAAACAGCTATTGGCCAAATTTCAAATTTCAATTTGTCTCAGTTTTGGTATTCCTTTTTTTCAACAGTAATATAACTTCGAGCTTTAAATGCGAAAAAGAAAACTTGTTATACAATTGCGATGTTAAACAGGACGAATCTCATTCTATTTACAATATACAAACTGATCCATACAGACGTAGAACTTATAATATGAACTAAGGCGCTGTCTCTACGGGCTTGAAGTGTTATTGCCGGAATCGTAGTTCTTTTTATGAAACACGTGTTCTACAATACATCGCGGCCGGCATATTTAGCCTCTCGGGCCATCAAGAACAACTAGCTGTTTTAAATAGATAAGTCGAAAAACTTTTCAGTACATGTTCTTTAAAGTTAAGCACAGAGCCTTAATTTATGAATATTCATATGGCAAGGACAAAGAGGCTTTTTTGAATGTGCTTTTCAGCTGTATAATTATTTTGATATCGGGTCTACAGTCCAGTTACCAGAAAACCATTTTTTTGAAGAAGTTAAAGATACAGACCATTATTTGTCCATGATTTAATGAATACTAGTATGATAATACAGGCATATATCCATTGTTCGCCATCTTCCTTGCCACATAATTTGCATGATCTCTCAGTATTTTGATTAGTTATTAAGACCATAGTGAAAGAAATCGGCTAAGTAGTGTGAAGGAAATAGTTCCTATTACCAGATGTAAATCCTTATAAGTATTGGTCTTTCACACCTTCCATAAAGCAAGCAGTAAGTATTTCACAGTTTATTTATGAGTCCTTAATTTACATAGATACACTATCTACATACATTTATAAACTAAAGCTATAAAATATGAGATAAATATGCACATGGCCATTGTAAATGAGTAATGTGATATTCATACAGTTATGTTGCAGTAGACAAATTATTAATTATTATAAACAAGAACTAGGTAGCACATAATTATAATGAGGATAAAACATGAGCATTCAGCTGATACTGAAGACATTTTAAAAAAAAAGTAAAAGATGAGTATATGGTCACCTTAGTGCAAGAACTCAATATCTGCTTCTATATTTATATGCATTTATTGAGTTATTGCACTAAGGTGATTTATTATTTATTATATTCTTGTAACAATAACATTCAATACTCATACTTGAAGATTTAACTTCAACACTATCCATTTCATAAAATATGTCGATTTAACTGCAACATCAGTAAAACATTCCTTTGACCAAATGCATGAGTATAATTCCTGATTAACAGTAAATAAAACAATTCTTTTTAATATCACATGTAAAAATCATGATCACATTTGAAAAGAACTATATTGTTTACACAGAAAAACATAAAAATTAAAATAATAGTTAAGGAAAAATATGAATGCAATAAATTGCCCATTGAGGGTCAAACATAAGAACATTACTCAACTTTTATTGAAACTTCATTTTTTCAAACCAAAAGATTTAAGGGGTTTACTTCCATTTTAAAAACTAGTAACTAGTATACTTTTTAAAGCACATTTCAATATCTGTAATATGTTTATAGTAAGTATAATTGTAGAATAAGTCTGTAATTAGAAAATAAATATATAAAAAAGTAACAGAAAAAATGCATGGATTTATTTTTTAATTGAAAATGAAAGCAAAAGTGAGCCTTATATTTTGTTATATCATTTGATAAGTTTTGCTGTTACTTAAAGCTGCACTCTCGCAGATTTACTGTTTTGACAACTTTTCATTCTTTGTCTTGGAATTAGTTTTTTTTTGTAAATATCTGCTTACCAGTGATGAAAGACTGCTGACAAAAGATTAGATCGCAGATTTTCATATTTCCATTCCAAATTTAATGTTTTATGGCTGAAACCATTACTAACGGTTTAATAAAAATCCATAAAACATCGTTTTTGGGATGGAAATATGAAAAACGCAATCTGATCTTTTGTCAGAAGTCTTTTATCATTGGTTTGCAGATATTTACGCAAAAACTTGTTCGTTCGAAGACAAATAATAAAAAAAAATGTCAAGACGTTCAATCTGTGAGAGTGCAGCTTTAACATCAGATATCACAATGAATGGAGACAAAAACAGGTATCACACATGTCAGAAAATAAATTACATAAAAAGCTGTTTAATTTCTGATAAAAATAGGATAGAAATTCTATCCCTAAACTATGACAAAAACAGTGCTATTATTTTGATATAAAGTCTTCTTAAGCATGTATGTACAATGTTTTTGTCCTGAGTAATATGACATTCGCCTCGGGTAACAGTATTTCCCTCATGTTGACAATATGTACTGTCACACTGGAAGCCATGCAATATTTATTTTATTATACTGAACACAGTTACATTTATATACATATATAAGATTTTTACCATAACACAACTTTCAAGTGTAATCAATTTGTTATATAATTATTGTTTGTTTACATAAGCTGTGGCCAATGTCGTTTAGAAATAAGGCAAACACCGGTGGTAACCAGATTCACAATACATTTTTATAAGCGCTTACCACTTCAGACTTGGGGAAACCAAAAAATGCCTATATTTAGATGCACGTGCTATGTGGCGTGAAACCACAGTTATTTTTACTATATGTTTCATTTAAACACTAACCTGGCTTCTCACTTTAAAACAGTCCCAATTGAAAAACAAGTAACTGGCTGCTGTAGAACAATCCAAGACACAAAATTTAATTTCAAGAAAACATAGGGTTGACCAATGCGTTGTCTCACAAAATTGAGTAGTAATTCATGACCCTGAGGTCAAGACGGAATAAGGCTACAAACAACCAATTTACATACTTCCACAGGCAACGATTTTTCCAATTTTTACACTGAAAACCATCAGTTTTTGCAATACAGTGTCAAATTATGTTAAGCTCTATGCAACAGGGCCACCTGTTTCTTCTCTTTCATTCAACTTTAATAAAATATTGATACTTGAACACAAGAACTCTTTTTTCTGTATTCACATCCGATCTTGGTCAACGGGGGGCAGATAACTGTGGTCTTGAGCCTATTTAAGCAACATTTTTTCAGAAACATACTTCAAAACTCCTATATTTCAACTTCAGGCTATATGCAACACATACTGAACGTTTAACAATGATGTATTAAACACTAAATGAATACGACAAGGATTAGCACCTGTGGTATTTTCATAAAAAAGCAGAAACAGCCATTTCCCTCAAATGGTAAGCCGCAAACGTTTGAAGAGCCATTATTTCCTTATGCATCGGAATTATTTAACCAAGTAAAGTTTTCCTTGTAGCTTTCAATAATGTCTATAGAACAGACCACGAAAATGGCCTGCCTACTCTTTTAAGATATTTTTTCTAAGCAAAATAAGGTTTTTCCACTTATCCGCTTAGTGTTTTATATAAAAAAAAGACAAAGAGCCACACTGAAATGCTTCAACTTGTCCAAATTTTGGTCCACTTATATACAAAGGTAACAGAACTGTTCAGTTTAACAAAAGCAATTTAGTGATTATGTGTTTATAGACAGTCTATATGCCATATTGTATGCTTCTGGGACAAATGGCGCAACAAAGGAAATGGCAAAAAAACACCAAAACTGAAAGATTCATGACAACTGCTATTCTGTTCATGTATGAGGTGGCTACATGATGTTGAAAATGCAGAGACAGCATTATGATGCCCATTTTTTTTTTAATAAGTATCTGTTTTGAAGGCTAGATTTGGCATTATTAATTCAGAGTACAGCACTTCATCATTGTCTATAAGTTACTTATTTACAGCTGATTTGCTATAAATCTCACTATTTGGAATCATTTACACACAAACAAGTACTACAGAAATGACTAACATCTTCACTCTTCTGAAATATTGGATTCAGAGCTGAATCTCCTGGATTCAGATTGCAGGACTACCGCCGGGGGGGGGGGGGGGGGCCGCAGCTAACTGGAGCTTATTGGCGCATCATGATCTGCAAGCAAGACACAAAAGCAATGTTTTACACTAATAAAACTATCTGCCACTACTGTTAAAGTTTGAAAAAGGCCTGTAAACACTCATTTGAGGCATACACAAACATTAATGTAGTAATACCAAGTAAAGTTTCAAAACAATATAACTACTTTTCAAAACTTTCATTATAATTAATTAAATTGAATTAACAATAAATTAAAATTAAGATTAAAATTAAATTAAATCTGTTTAGATAAATTAAATCAAATTAAATTAAATTAAAAATTAAATTAAATTAAATTTACTTAAACTAGAATTAAAATTTAATTTAAAAGAAATCAATAAAATGTTGTGTTTTTTTTAAATTAAAGCTTAAATATTATTTAGTAAACGACTTAATGTTATTCTGGGAAAAGCAACCATAACAATGAACCGATAGCAAAGCATAAGTATTTAACAGCTCTCTAAGATCTTAGCTTAGTAACAAATTCGTAGGACTGCTGAAAAATTATCATCCTGCTGTACCAGAATATCATATCGTATACTATTCCTCAATCTATTCATAAATAATGCCGTAAATATATTCATAACACACAACATATTCAATGAACAATAGTATCTAGTACAGGTTAATAATCTCTGCCCGCAAGAAAAGTTCTAGAACAAAATCTTATCCTGACTAAGCAAATTTCATCTATCGTCCAACCATTTTTGGTTAGGACGAAGGAAGGTTATGACTTACCTGTAAGATCTGCGCTCTGAGAGTAATTTACACCAACACGGGTTAAGTATAAAATGACCACTCTCGAGCGCCCACTCCAGAAGTTATTCTGGTTATCTTACAGGTAAGAGTACAATTTATTATTTTAGGGATATATATCATTATTTTATTTAGATTCTTTTTTCATAAATTGTTTTAAGTCTTTCTTATGAAAAATGTACTGAGTTGTTTATTGAATAAGATTAAAAGAATTATTTCGTCAATATGTTTAGTATTTTATTTGAATTTCTGTTTGCTTTCATATTTCTTGAACTAATATAATTTTAGGAATTCCTAAACAGTATTGATATGTTTTAGAAAAAATCATTTATATTTATTCTAGTCACAATAATGAATTTATTAATATTCGCTATGTTAAAAATTGTATCATGATATTCATGTGTTGCTTTCAATTAAATTTGTTATTTTATTGTATAAGGTATTTATCACAAATTGTTATCTATTGTGATTTTTCTAATAAAGAAGTTATTCTAGTTATCTTACAGTTTTGTCTTCTGGTCGTGTTTCGGATTGAGAGACATAACCTGGTACCTCTCAATGAAAATTGAAAAAAGAATATGAGCTTCGCTTCCCCAGTTGGTACGAACACCAACATCAGTAATGAAACCAATTCGTAACACTTGGCGGAGAACCAACTCAAAACAGGATCGGAGGACAGAAGATGAATAACAAAAATATGGGAAAAAGTGCTGGACAAAAATGCAAGTAAGACAAGTTACATTTTCGCATTATGTCATATAATTTTCGGAACACTAAAATAAAAGGTGATCAGTTATCATCTTCAAAACGAAAACCAGATATATCTTCAAAGCTTCAAGAAATAATTGATACGGGTGAAAAACGTAGATCAAAACTAAGAGACGAATTTTACAGAAAACTAAATAACAGCAATACGTCCAACTCTAAGATATTAACACCACCGAAAAGTACAAAGAGGTCGCTGAACTTTTCTTCACAGTCAGATCTACAACCCACATCTGTAGATAATAACATTGCCGCGGAATCCGTGGACGCAATTAACATACCTGTGGAGAGTTCATTGATTGACCAAGATAATATCTACCCACCCGATGTTGAGAAACAGGAAGAATTTGCCATTTCGCCTGCTAAAAGTAATTATGATAGTTCGTTTAAAAATGCTGCTCCGGACTATGAAGTAAGGGAAAAATCTCCAGAAGTTTTAGGGGCCATTCCTAAACACGTTTCGCATAGGATCCCTTCAAAGTCGTTTCCAGGGACCGGGACTTCCTCCACTTCGTTTCCAGGGACCGAACGGCCGTTAAACTCGTTTCCAGGGACCGGGATTTCCTCTACATCGTTTCCAGGGACCGGGATTTCCTCTACATCGTTTCCAGGGACCGGACATCAGGACGTTTCCAACCGTATTTCCAACCAGGATACAGGGACGGACGCAAACGCGGATACCAGGACCACAGAAAGGAGGTCGAACCCAAAACAATTTAGTGACACTAGTGACAATATGCATATTCCAAAAATGGACAAGTTAACACCGAGCGCACCTACATGTTCATCTTATAGTGTACAATGTATTTTTTTATCTCCTCATAAATTTATTAAATTGTCTTCCTATTCAGGTAAAGATTCAGAAAATTTTACATCATTTCTTTCAAAATTTGAAAATTTTTGTATTTTAAATAGTATACCTCCAACAAGTAAAAGCGATATTTTGAGCTTTTACCTTGAAGGAGCGGCATTAACATTTTATGATAATTTATCAGAAGATATTAAATCAGATTTCGACCAAATTATACAGGCTCTGTCGAAACGTTTTCAAACCAAAGATCTCGATTATACACTAATCTCTATTAAGCAAAAACCTTTAGAAAATTCAGAGGAATATTTGACTCGTGGTTTAAAAATGGCTACCGATTTGAATTTAGACGAAAATATTTTAATTTCCTTACTAATTAATGGACTGAAAGACGATACGCGCCGTCAAGTTTTGCTTAAACAGCCAACGTCATTGTCCGAATTAAGCAAATATATCAAGTTATGTGAAATGACGAATACGTTGTCTGTAAATGCTCTTGAGACACAATTTCAAGATTTAATTCAAGAAATTAAAGATCTTAAAACAGAAGTGAGAACGAAACATGATACAGAAACAAATATTAATGCGGTACAACCACAAAACTCTTTTAATAACTATAACCGACAGCCATTCCAACGGGCAAGAATTTCCTCTGAATTTCCACAGCATGCCGCACCTCATTATAGAAGACAAGATACGTCTAATGTTCCCTACGAATATCAAAAGCCACGTGTTATAGATAGACATACTGTCAATCCTCGTTTACAAACAAATAGTCTTTGCTATAGGTGTGGTCAAAATTACTCTCGA